>NW_027194872.1:60000-360000 GCF_032444005.1 Ranitomeya imitator
ATATACAGAGACCCTGCACCAAGAATCTATAATATACAGAGACCCTGCACCAAGAATCCATAATATACAGAGACCCTGCACCAAGAAACTGTAATATACAGAGACCCTGCACCAAGAATCTATAATATACAGAGACCCTGCACCAAGAGTCTATAATATACAGAGACCCTGCACCAAGAAACTATAATATACAGAGACCCTGCACCAAGAATCTATAATATACAGAGACCCTGCACCAAGAATCTATAATATACAGAGACCCTGCACCAAGAATCTATAATATACAGAGACCCTGCACCAAGAATCTATAATATACAGAGACCCTGCACCAAGAATCTATAATATACAGAGACCCTGCACCAAGAATCTATAATATACAGAGACCCTGCACCAAGAATCTATAATATACAGAGACCCTGCACCAAGAATCTATAATATACAGAGACCCTGCACCAAGAATCTATAATATACAGAGACCCTGCACCAAGAATCTATAATATACAGAGACCCTGCACCAAGAATCTATAATATACAGAGACCCTGCACCAAGAATCTATAATATACAGAGACCCTGCACCAAGAATCTGTAATATACAGAGACCCTGCACCAAGAATCTATAATATACAGAGACCCTGCACCAAGAATCTATAATATACAGAGACCCTGCACCAAGAAACTATAATATACAGAGACCCTGCACCAAGAATCTATAATATACAGAGACCCTGCACCAAGAATCTATAATATACAGAGACCCTGCACCAAGAAACTATAATATACAGAGACCCTGCACCAAGAAACTATAATATACAGAGACCCTGCACCAAGAATCTATAATATACAGAGACCCTGCACCAAGAATCTATAATATACAGAGACCCTGCACCAAGAATCTATAATATACAGAGACCCTGCACCAAGAAACTATAATATACAGAGACCCTGCACCAAGAATCCATAATATACAGAGACCCTGCACCAAGAATCTATAATATACAGAGACCTTGCACCAAGAAACTATAATATACAGAGACCCTGCACCAAGAGTCTATAATATACAGAGACCCTGCACCAAGAATCTATAATATACAGAGACAGGAATAAACTATAACATACAGAGACCCTGCACCAAGAATCTATAATATACAGAGACAGGAATAAACTATAACATACAGAGACCCTGCACCAAGAATCTATAATATACAGAGACCCTGCACCAAGAGTCTATAATATACAGAGACCCTGCACCAAGAATCTATAATATACAGAGACCCTGCACCAAGAATCTATAATATACAGAGACAGGAATAAACTATAACATACAGAGACCCTGCACCAAGAATCTATAATATACAAAGACCCTGCACCAAGAATCTATAATATACAGAGACCCTGCACCAAGAATCTATAATATACAGAGACCCTGCACCAAGAATCTATAATATACAGAGACCCTGCACCAAGAATCTATAATATACAGAGACCCTGCACCAAGAATCTATAATATACAGAGACCCTGCACCAAGAAACTATAATATACAGAGACCCTGCACCAAGAATCTATAATATACAGAGACCCTGCACCAAGAAACTATAATATACAGAGACCCTGCACCAAGAAACTATAATATACAGAGACCCTGCACCAAGAATCTATAATATACAGAGACCCTGCACCAAGAATCTATAATATACAGAGACCCTGCACCAAGAATCTATAATATACAGAGACCCTGCACCAAGAAACTGTAATATACAGAGACCCTGCACCAAGAATCTATAATATACAGAGACCCTGCACCAAGAATCTATAATATACAGAGACCCTGCACCAAGAAACTGTAATATACAGAGACCCTGCACCAAGAATCTATAATATACAGAGACCCTGCACCAAGAATCTATAATATACAGAGACCCTGCACCAAGAATCTATAATATACAGAGACCCTGCAACAAGAAACTATAATATACAGAGACCCTGCACCAAGAGTCTATAATATACAGAGACCCTGCACCAAGAATCTATAATATACAGAGACCCTGCACCAAGAATCTATAATATACAGAGACCCTGCACCAAGAATCTATAATATACAGAGACCCTGCACCAAGAATCTATAATATACAGAGACCCTGCACCAAGAAACTATAATATACAGAGACCCTGCACCAAGAGTCTATAATATACAGAGACCCTGCACCAAGAATCTATAATATACAGAGACCCTGCACCAAGAATCTATAATATACAGAGACCCTGCACCAAGAAACTGTAATATACAGAGACCCTGCACCAAGAAACTATAATATACAGAGACCCTGCACCAAGAAACTATAATATACAGAGACCCTGCACCAAGAAACTATAATATACAGAGACCCTGCACCAAGAATCTATAATATACAGAGACCCTGCACCAAGAAACTATAATATACAGAGACCCTGCACCAAGAAACTATAATATACAGAGACCCTGCACCAAGAGTCTATAATATACAGAGACCCTGCACCAAGAATCTATAATATACAGAGACCCTGCACCAAGAATCTATAATATACAGAGACAGGAATAAACTATAACATACAGAGACCCTGCACCAAGAATCTATAATATACAGAGACCCTGCACCAAGAAACTATAATATACAGAGATCCTGCACCAAGAATCTATAATATACAGAGACCCTGCACCAAGAATCTATAATATACAGAGACCCTGCACCAAGAATCTATAATATACAGAGACCCTGCACCAAGAAACTATAATATACAGAGACCCTGCACCAAGAGTCTATAATATACAGAGACCCTGCACCAAGAATCTATAATATACAGAGACCCTGCACCAAGAATCTATAATATACAGAGACCCTGCACCAAGAATCTATAATATACAGAGACCCTGCACCAAGAATCTATAATATACAGAGACCCTGCACCAAGAATCTATAATATACAGAGACAGGAATAAACTATAACATACAGAGACCCTGCACCAAGAAACTATAATATACAGAGACCCTGCACCAAGAATCTATAATATACAGAGACCCTGCACCAAGAATCTATAATATACAGAGACAGGAATAAACTATAACATACAGAGACCCTGCACCAAGAATCTATAATATACAGAGACCCTGCACCAAGAGTCTATAATATACAGAGACCCTGCACCAAGAATCTATAATATACAGAGACCCTGCACCAAGAATCTATAATATACAGAGACCCTGCACCAAGAATCTATAATATACAGAGACCCTGCACCAAGAATCTATAATATACAGAGACAGGAATAAACTATAACATACAGAGACCCTGCACCAAGAATCTATAATATACAGAGACCCTGCACCAAGAATCTATAATATACAGAGACCCTGCACCAAGAATCTATAATATACAGAGACCCTGCACCAAGAATCTATAATATACAGAGACCCTGCACCAAGAATCTATAATATACAGAGACAGGAATAAACTATAACATACAGAGACCCTGCACCAAGAAACTATAATATACAGAGACCCTGCACCAAGAATCTATAATATACAGAGACAGGAATAAACTATAACATACAGAGACCCTGCACCAAGAATCTATAATATACAGAGACCCTGCACCAAGAGTCTATAATATACAGAGACCCTGCACCAAGAATCTATAATATACAGAGACAGGAATAAACTATAACATACAGAGACCCTGCAGGAAATAACTGTAATACAAATATAATGCACTGGCAGCAGTCTACACTCCCGGGTATATATATATATATACAGAGCAGCTTTCATCCTCCCGGTCGCCGGAGCTCAGTTCTCATTAATCAGACACTTGATCTCTGGATTCCTTTTCTGCTTTCATACCTATAATGTACCGACAGCTATACACAGTCCTGTATATAATATATTCACAGTAATAAATCCCTGGATCAAAATAACTGATAGAATATGGTAACATAGAACAACATACCAGAATATCACCAGTTATACACTCAGTATATAATATACTCACTATATATACTCAGTGTATAAAACACTGGCCGTACATAATACACTGGCTGTATATAATACACTGGCTGTATATAATACACTGGCTGTATATAATACTCACTATACTTCTGCCCAGTAGATAATACACTCATTATGTCTACTCAGTATATAACACACTCGCTGTATATAAATGCTCAGTATATAACACACTCGCTGTATATAAATGCTCAGTATATAACACACTCGCTGTATATAAATGCTCAGTATATAACACACTCGCTGTATATAAATGCTCAGTATATAACACACTCGCTGTATATAAATGCTCAGTATATAATGCACTCGCTGTATATAAATGCTCAGTATATAACACACTCGCTGTATATAAATGCTCAGTATATAACACACTCGCTGTATATAAATGCTCAGTATATAACACACTCGCTGTATATAAATGCTCAGTATATAATGCACTCGCTGTATATAAATGCTCAGTATATAACACACTCGCTGTATATAAATGCTCAGTATATAACGCACTCGCTGTATATAAATGCTCAGTATATAACACACTCGCTGTATATAAATGCTCAGTATATAACACACTCGCTGTATATAAATGCTCAGTATATAACACACTCGCTGTATATAAATGCTCAGTATATAACACACTCGCTGTATATAAATGCTCAGTATATAACGCACTCGCTGTATATAAATGCTCAGTATATAACACACTCGCTGTATATAAATGCTCAGTATATAATGCACTCGCTGTATATAAATGCTCAGTATATAACACACTCGCTGTATATAAATGCTCAGTATATAATGCACTCGCTGTATATAAATGCTCAGTATATAACACACTCGCTGTATATAAATGCTCAGTATATAACACACTCGCTGTATATAAATGCTCAGTATATAACACACTCGCTGTATATAAATGCTCAGTATATAACACACTCGCTGTATATAAATGCTCAGTATATAACGCACTCGCTGTATATAAATGCTCAGTATATAACACACTCGCTGTATATAAATGCTCAGTATATAATGCACTCGCTGTATATAAATGCTCAGTATATAACGCACTCGCTGTATATAAATGCTCAGTATATAACACACTCGCTGTATATAAATGCTCAGTATATAATGCACTCGCTGTATATAAATGCTCAGTATATAACACACTCGCTGTATATAAATGCTCAGTATATAATGCACTCGCTGTATATAAATGCTCAGTATATAACACACTCGCTGTATATAAATGCTCAGTATATAACACACTCGCTGTATATAAATGCTCAGTATATAACGCACTCGCTGTATATAAATGCTCAGTATATAACACACTCGCTGTATATAAATGCTCAGTATATAATGCACTCGCTGTATATAAATGCTCAGTATATAACGCACTCGCTGTATATAAATGCTCAGTATATAACACACTCGCTGTATATAAATGCTCAGTATATAACACACTCGCTGTATATAAATGCTCAGTATATAATGCACTCGCTGTATATAAATGCTCAGTATATAACACACTCGCTGTATATAAATGCTCAGTATATAACACACTCGCTGTATATAAATGCTCAGTATATAATGCACTCGCTGTATATAAATGCTCAGTATATAACACACTCGCTGTATATAAATGCTCAGTATATAATGCACTCGCTGTATATAAATGCTCAGTATATAACACACTCGCTGTATATAGTAAAGTCGCCGCAGCAGATCAGTCCTAGCAGCCGCCGCAGTATTATCGCGATTATTGCGATGCGGATGACAGCGGCTGGTAAAGCTGTAGAGCAATAAACCCCGGTATAATATTATTAATATATAATAGAGAGACGGCGCAGAAGTCCCCGATAATAATAATAATAATAATAATAATAATAATAATAAGGCAGCGCGTATTACAGATGATTCCGTTCAGTCCGCGCACGATTTCTACACGGAGCGCGGACGGGAAACCAACAACACAGATGAAAAGATCCAGATTACACAGGTCCCTGCATGTTATATATATATATATTACACCGTCACTTACATATGATACATTTCACACAATACAGATACATACTAATATACACACACTACAGAAACTCAACAATATCTGCACTATATAACGGAAATCCACATATATTATAAGTACATTATATACCAGACTATGTACACACTATCTGTAGATTATATACTCACAGCAATGTCAATTATATAAACTATATACAAACACACATTCAATGTACATTCTATATATTGTATGTGATGTATTACAGTTACTTACATATTATACAAAGGCAGATATAATATACAGCCACACCTTTAGTTTGCTCACAGGTATATTATATACACATTCACAGGAATAAAATATCTATTTAAAGGATTGTAAGAGCTGTGACAATCACACAGACATAAAACCAGGTATTTATCAAAGTCACACATCACATGTAAAGAACCATGGAATAAATAATAATAATAATTATACACACAGATGACATATATTTCATATAATTGAAATACTGAAAAAAGGAAAACACCCAGAATCCCAATAATGCCCTATATTATATACAGTCATGCTCTATATTATATACAGTCATGCTCTATATTATATACAGTCATGCTCTATATTATATACAATCATGCTCTATGTTATATACAATCATGCTCTACATTATATACAGTCATGCTCTATATATACAGTCATGCTCTATATTATATACAATCATGCTCTATATTATATACAGTCATGCTCTATATTATATACAGTCATGCTCTATATTATATACAATCATGCTCTATGTTATATACAGTCATGCTCTATAGTATATACAGTCATGCTCTACATTATATACAGTCATGCTCTACGTTATATACAATCATGCTCTACATTATATACAGTCATGCTCTATATTATATACAATCATGCTCTATATTATATACAGTCATGCTCTATACTATATACAGTCATGCTCTATATTATATACAGTCATGCTCTACATTATATACAGTCATGCTCTATATTATATACAGTCATGCTCTATATTATATACAATCATGCTCTATGTTATATACAGTCATGCTCTATAGTATATACAGTCATGCTCTACATTATATACAGTCATGCTCTACGTTATATACAATCATGCTCTACGTTATATACAGTCATGCTCTATATTATATACAATCATGCTCTATATTATATACAGTCATGCTCTATACTATATACAGTCATGCTCTATATTATATACAGTCATGCTCTACATTGTATACAGTCATGCTCTATATTATATACAGTCATGCTCTATATTATATACAGTCATACTCTATATTATATACAGTCATGCTCTATATTATATACAATCATGCTCTATGTTATATACAGTCATGCTCTATATTATATACAGTCATGCTCTATATTATATACAGTCATGTTCTATGTTATATACAGTCATGCTCTATATTATATACAATCATGTTCTATATTATATACAGTCATGCTCTATATTATATACAGTCATGCTCTATATTATATACAGTCATGCTCTATATTATATACAATCATGCTCTATATTATATACAGTCATGCTCTATATTATATACAGTCATACTCTATATTATATACAGTCATACTCTATATTATATACAGTCATGCTCTATATTATATACAATCATGCTCTATATTATATACAGTCATGCTCTATATTATATACAGTCATGCTCTATATTATATACAGTCATGTTCTATGTTATATACAGTCATGCTCTATATTATATACAGTCATGTTCTATATTATATACAGTCATGTTCTATGTTATATACAGTCATACTCTATATTATATACAGTCATGCTCTATATTATATACAATCATGCTCTATATTATATACAGTCATGCTCTATATTATATACAGTCATGCTCTATATTATATACAGTCATGTTCTATGTTATATACAGTCATGCTCTATATTATATACAGTCATGTTCTATATTATATACAGTCATGTTCTATGTTATATACAGTCATGCTCTATATTATATACAGTCATGTTCTATATTATATACAGTCATGTTCTATGTTATATACAGTCATGTTCTATGTTATATACAGTCATGCTCTATATTATATACAGTCATGTTCTATATTATATACAGTCATGTTCTATGTTATATACAGTCATACTCTATATTATATACAGTCATGCTCTATATTATATACAGTCATGTTCTATATTATATACAGTCATGTTCTATGTTATATACAGTCATGCTCTATATTATATACAGTCATGCTCTATATTATATACAGTCATACTCTATATTATATACAGTCATGCTCTATATTATATACAGTCATGTTCTATATTATATACAGTCATGTTCTATGTTATATACAGTCATACTCTATATTATATACAGTCATGTTCTATATTATATACAGTCTTGTTCTATGTTATATACAGTCATACTCTATATTATATACAGTCATGTTCTATATTATATACAGTCATGTTCTATGTTATATACAGTCATACTCTATATTATATACAGTCATGCTCTATATTATATACAGTCATGTTCTATATTATATACAGTCATGTTCTATGTTATATACAGTCATGCTCTATATTATATACAGTCATGTTCTATATTATATACAGTCATGTTCTATGTTATATACAGTCATACTCTATATTATATACAGTCATGCTCTATATTATATACAGTCATGTTCTATATTATATACAGTCATGTTCTATGTTATATACAGTCATACTCTATATTATATACAGTCATGCTCTATATTATATACAGTCATGTTCTATATTATATACAGTCATTTATTATTTGTACAGCTCCATTATTTCCATGGTGCTGTACATGTTACATCCAGGGCTCCTTACAGTCTCCGTTTTACTATATGAAATTAATTTGTAACTTGTTTCTCCCAGTTTCTGCTGTGGCTGCGGACAGTTCTCTTCAGTCCTCTCTGCTGTAGCGCAGGATTCACTGACACTGATGATTCTACAGCTGGTGACTGCAGCGACATAACAGACCCCAAACATCGAGTCCAGTGATGGCCCCCGAGCCGGGAGCCATGTGTGCAGGGCCAGCCGCAGAGAGCATAGATATATATATATATATATATATATATATATATATATATATATATATATATATATATATATATATACAGGGCCGGGCAGATTTACAGGACCGGGCAGATTTACAGGACCGGGCAGATATACAGGACCGGGCAGATATACAGGACCGGGCAGATTTACAGGACCGGGCAGATTTACAGGACCGGGCAGATTTACAGGACCGGGCAGATTTACAGGACAGGGCATATATACAGGACCGGGCAGATATACAGGACCGGGCAGATTTACAGGACCGGGCATATATACAGGACCGGGCAGATTTACAGGACCGGGCAGATTTACAGGACCGGGCAGATTTACAGGACCGGGCAGATGGCCGCTCACTCATATAGATTTGCAGTTTGCTACAAATTAGGAAGAGCTGTAGCAAAAAAAAAAACAAAGAAAAAAACGGAATAACTTAAATTAAAATCTTATAGTTTACAGGACAAGGAAACAAAGCAGCGGCCGATCCTGGGCGTCATAGACCGCGATGTCGGGCGACACAAACAATAAAGATACAAAACTCTGCACTTTGCAGGTTTCAGTTTTGTGTCAGAAAAAAAAACAATTCACCATCAAGAGAGCAGAGGCCGCACATGGGGGTCCGCACATGGGGGTCCGAACTCCGGCGGGTGTGAAGAGCGAGCGCTAAAAGGGGGCTCCGACAACAAGAAGAAAGTGGTCGGTAACTCACAGAAAACACAGCGACATTCTCACTACAGGCAGTCACAGTATATAGTATATACAGTCATTGTCTACATTATATACAGGCAGTCATACTCTATAGTATATATAGTCATAGTATATAGTATATACAGTCATACTCTATATTATATACAGGCGGTCACAGTATATAGTATATACAGTCATTGTCTACATTATATACAGGCAGTCATACTCTATAGTATATACAGTCATAGTATATAGTATATACAGTCATACTCTATATTATATACAGGCGGTCACAGTATATAGTATATACAGTCATTGTCTACATTATATACAGTCAGTCATACTCTATAGTATATACAGTCATGCTCTATATTATATACAGTCATGGTCTATGTTATATACAGTCATACTCTATATTATATACAGTCATAGACTATATTATATACAATCATGCTCTATATTATATACAGTCATGCTCTATATTATATACAATCAAGCTCTATATTATATACAATCAAGCTCTACATTATATACAGTCAGTCATACTCTATAGTATATACAGGCAGTCACAGTATATAGTATATACAGTCATACTCTATAGTATATACAGTCATTCTCTACATTATATACAGGCAGTCATACTCTATAGTATATACAGTCATAGTATATAGTATATACAGTCATACTCTATATTATATACAGGCGGTCACAGTATATAGTATATACAGTCATTGTCTACATTATATACAGTCATGGTCTATGTTATATACAGTCATAGACTATATTATATACAATCAAGCTCTATATTATATACAATCAAGCTCTACATTATATACAGTCAGTCATACTCTACAGTATATACAGGCAGTCACAGTATATAGTATATACAGTCATACTCTATAGTATATACAGTCATTCTCTACATTATATACAGGCAGTCATACTCTATAGTATATACAGTCATAGTATATAGTATATACAGTCATACTCTATATTATATACAGGCGGTCACAGTATATAGTATATACAGTCATTGTCTACATTATATACAGTCAGTCATACTCTATAGTATATACAGTCATGCTCTATATTATATACAGTCATGGTCTATGTTATATACAGTCATACTCTATATTATATACAGTCATACTCTATATTATATACAGTCATAGACTATATTATATACAATCAAGCTCTATATTATATACAATCAAGCTCTATATTATATACAGCCATACTCTATATTATATACAGTTATTCTCTATATTATATAC
Organism: Ranitomeya imitator; assembly: GCF_032444005.1. Taxonomy (NCBI): domain Eukaryota; kingdom Metazoa; phylum Chordata; class Amphibia; order Anura; family Dendrobatidae; genus Ranitomeya; species Ranitomeya imitator. The sequence goes on from NW_027194872.1 coordinate 71,119, forward strand.
AGTCATGCTCTATATTATATACAATCAAGCTCTATATTATATACAGTCATGCTCTATATTATATACAGTTATTCTCTATATTATATACAGTCATGCTCTATATTATATACAATCAAGCTCTATATTATATACAGTCGTGCCCTATATTATATACAGCCACACTCTATATTATATACAGCCATACTCTATATTATATACAGTTATTCTCTATATTATATACAGTCATGCTCTATATTATATACAATCATGCTCTATATTATATACAGTCATGCTCTATATTATATACAGTTATTCTCTATATTATATACAGTCATGCTCTATATTATATACAATCATGCTCTATATTATATACAGTTATTCTCTATATTATATTCAGTCATGCTCTATATTATATACAATCAAGCTCTATATTATATACAGTTATTCTCTATATTATATACAGCCATGCTCTATATTATATACAATCATGCTCTATATTATATACAGTCATGCTCTATGTTATGTAGTTATTCTCTATATTATATACAGTCATGCTCTATATTATATACAGTTATGCTCTATATTATATACAATCATGCTCTATATTATATACAATCATGCTCTATATTATATACAATCATGCTCTATATTATATACAATCATGCTCTATGTTATATACAGTTATTCTCTATATTATATACAGTCATGCTCTATATTATATACAATCAAGCTCTATATTATATACAGTCATGCTCTATATTATATACAATCATGCTCTATATTATATACAGTTATTCTCTATATTATATACAGTTATTCTCTATATTATATACAGTTATTCTCTATATTATACAGTCATACACTATATTATATACAATCATGCTCTATGTTATATACAGTCATGCTCTATATTATATACAGTCATGCTCTATATTATATACAGTCATGCTCTATATTATATACAGTCATGCTCTATATTATATACAATCAAGCTCTATATTATATACAGTCATGCTCTATATTATATACAATCATGCTCTATATTATATACAGTTATTCTCTATATTATATACAGTTATTCTCTATATTATACAGTCATGCTCTATATTATATACAGTCATGCTCTATATTATATACAGTCATGCTCTATATTATATACAGTCATGCTCTATATTATATACAGTCATGCTCTATATTATATACAGTTATTCTCTATATTATATACAGTTATTCTCTATATTATATACAGTTATTCTCTATATTATACAGTCATACACTATATTATATACAATCATGCTCTATGTTATATACAGTCATGCTCTATATTATATACAGTCATGCTCTATATTATATACAGTCATGCTCTATATTATATACAGTCATGCTCTATATTATATACAGTCATGCTCTATATTATATACAATCAAGCTCTATATTATATACAGTCATGCTCTATATTATATACAATCATGCTCTATATTATATACAGTTATTCTCTATATTATATACAGTTATTCTCTATATTATACAGTCATGCTCTATATTATATACAGTCATGCTCTATATTATATACAGTCATGCTCTATATTATATACAGTCATGCTCTATATTATATACAGTCATGCTCTATATTATATACAGTTATTCTCTATATTATATACAGTCATGCTCTATATTATATACAGTCATGCTCTATATTATATACAGTTATTCTCTATATTATATACAGTCATGCTCTATATTATATACAATCATGCTCTATATTATATACAGTCATGCTCTATATTACATACAGTTATTCTCTATATTATATACAGTCATGCTCTATATTATATACAGTCATGCTCTATATTATATACAGTCATGCTCTATATTATATACAGTCATGCTCTATATTATATACAGTCATGCTCTATATTATATACAGTCATGCTCTATATTACATACAGTTATTCTCTATATTATACAGTCATGCTCTATATTATATACAGTCATGCTCTATATTATACAGTCATGCTCTATATTATATACAATCATGCTCTATATTATATACAATCATGCTCTATATTATACAGTTATTCTCTATATTATATACAGTCATGCTCTATATTATATACAGTCATGCTCTATATTATATACAGTTATTCTCTATATTATATACAGTCATGCTCTATATTATATACAGTTATTCTCTATATTATATACAGTCATGCTCTATATTATATACAGTCATGCTCTATATTATATACAGTTATTCTCTATATTATATACAGTCATGCTCTATATTATATACAGTCATGCTCTATATTATATACAGTCATGCTCTATATTATATACAGTCATGCTCTATATTATATACAGTCATGCTCTATATTACATACAGTTATTCTCTATATTATACAGTCATGCTCTATATTATATACAGTCATGCTCTATATTATATACAGTCATGCTCTATATTATATACAGTTATTCTCTATATTATATACAGTCATGCTCTATATTATATACAGTCATGCTCTATATTATATACAGTCATGCTCTATATTACATACAGTTATTCTCTATATTATATACAGTCATGCTCTATATTATATACAGTTATTCTCTATATTATATACAGTCATGCTCTATATTATATACAGTTATTCTCTATATTATATACAGTTATTCTCTATATTATATACAGTTATTCTCTATATTATATACAGTTATTCTCTATATTATATACAGTCATGCTCTATATTATATACAATCATGCTCTATATTATATACAGTTATTCTCTATATTATATTCAGTCATGCTCTATATTATATACAATCAAGCTCTATATTATATACAGTCATGCTCTATATTATATACAGTTATTCTCTATATTATATACAGCCATGCTCTATATTATATACAATCATGCTCTATATTATATACAGTCATGCTCTATGTTATGTAGTTATTCTCTATATTATATACAGTCATGCTCTATATTATATACAGTTATTCTCTATATTATATACAGCCATGCTCTATATTATATACAATCATGCTCTATATTATATACAGTCATGCTCTATGTTATGTAGTTATTCTCTATATTATATACAATCATGCTCTATATTATATACAGTTATTCTCTATATTATATTCAGTCATGCTCTATATTATATACAATCAAGCTCTATATTATATACAGTCATGCTCTATATTATATACAGTTATGCTCTATATTATATACAGTCATGCTCTATATTATATACAGTCATGCTCTATATTATACAGTCATGCTCTATATTATATACAGTTATTCTCTATATTATATACAATCATGCTCTATATTATATACAGTCATGCTCTATATTATATACAGTTATGCTCTATATTATATACAGTCATGCTCTATATTATATACAGTCATGCTCTATATTATACAGTCATGCTCTATATTATATACAGTTATTCTCTATATTATATACAGTCATGCTCTATATTATATACAGTTATTCTCTATATTATATACAATCATGCTCTATATTATATACAGTTATTCTCTATATTATATACAATCATGCTCTATATTATATACAGTCATGCTCTATATTATATACAGTTATGCTCTATATTATATACAGTCATGCTCTATATTATATACAGTCATGCTCTATATTATATACAGTTATTCTCTATATTATATACAGTCATGCTCTATATTATATACAGTTATTCTCTATATTATACAGTCACTGCCGTCCCCGCATTATTACAGCCGCAGGAATATTTCACATCTATTCTCTCCTCGCTCTGCCAGTTATAAGATCACATATTATATTATATATTATAGTTCTGTACGTACAGTCCAGTCTTCTATATAATATTCTATGCGGTGACACAAATCATCCGCCTCCATAGAGCCCAGTCCGGAGCGACGACCCCTTAGCTGTGAGCAGCCGGAGACCCCGCATAGTCCGGGCAGCAGGAGACCCCCGGAGTTTGGATCCGGGCAGCAAGAGACCCCCGGAGTTTGGATCCGGGCAGCAAGAGACCCCCGGAGTTTGGATCCGGGCAGCAAGAGACCCCCATACTCCGGGCAGCAGGAGACCCCCGGAGTTTGGATCCGGGCAGAAGGAGACCCCCGGAGTTTGGATCCGGGCAGCAGGAGACCCCCGGAGTTTGGATCCGGGCAGCAGGAGACCCCGCATACTCCGGGCAGCAGGAGACCCCCTGAGTTTGGATCCGGGCAGCAGGAGACCCCCTGAGTTTGGATCCGGGCAGCAGGAGACCCCCGGAGTTTGGATCCGGGCAGCAGGAGACCCCGCATACTCCGGGCAGCAGGAGACCCCCTGAGTTTGGATCCGGGCAGCAGGAGACCCCCTGAGTTTGGATCCGGGCAGCAGGAGACCCCCTGAGTTTGGATCCGGGCAGCAGGAGACCCCCGGAGTCTGGATCCGTCCTGGAGCCCCCTGCAATCACTCGTCTCCGGTGGTCGCCGCCGCTCCCGGTCCTCTGTGCCCGCACCGCCGCTCCCGGTCCTCTGTGCCCGCACCGCCGCTCCCGGTCCTCTGTGCCCGCACCGCCGCTCCCGGTCCTCTGTGCCCGCACCGCCGCTGCCGGTCCTCTGTGCCCGCACCGCCGCTGCCGGTCCTCTGTGCCCGCACCGCCGCTCCCGGTCCTCTGTGCCCGCACCGCCGCTCCCGGTCCTCTGTGCCCGCACCGCCGCTCCCGGTCCTCTGTGCCCGCACCGCCGCTCCCGGTCCTCTGTGCCCGCACCGCCGCTCCCGGTCCTCTGTGCCCGCACCGCCGCTGCCGGTCCTCTGTGCCCGCACCGCCGCTCCCGGTCCTCTGTGCCCGCACCGCCGCTCCCGGTCCTCTGTGCCCGCACCGCCGCTCCCGGTCCTCTGTGCCCGCACCGCCGCTGCCGGTCCTCTGTGCCCGCACCGCCGCTCCCGGTCCTCTGTGCCCGCACCGCCGCTGCCGGTCCTCTGTGCCCGCACCGCCGCTCCCGGTCCTCTGTGCCCGCACCGCCGCTGCCGGTCCTCTGTGCCCGCACCGCCGCTCCCGGTCCTCTGTGCCGGTCCTCGCTGCACTCACCTTGGAAGCGGTGCCCCAGGTAGCGGTAGCGGTGCAGCAGCCAGGGGTAGAAGCTGGACGGGTCCCGCTGCTGGGAGGAGAAGAGCGGGTGCGGGGAGTGCGCGGAGGGCAGGGGGTGCGCGGCCAGCGCGTGCGGAGGGGGCACCGGGTGCACGGGCCCCGCCGGGCTCTGCGGGTGAGGCACTGTCTCTGCGAACACCAGGTCCGGGCTGGAGTAGACGCCCCTGGAGTGGAAGCCGTTGAGGAAGGGGTTGATGGGGCTGATGGGGCTGGAGTTGGCATAGCTGAGGGCGGCGGGGCGCAGCGGCTCCTCGGGGCGCACGGAGGGCAGCGGACCGTCCTTGGCCACCAGAGACTCGATGGTGAAGCATCTCTTCGGCGCCGGCTGGAACATATTGCGGGCAGCAGTGATCGTGCGGGCGGGCGCTCAGCGACCTCCTCTGCCCAGTGTCGCCCGGTCCATGGACGCGCCGGACTCTCCGCAACTTCTGCCGCGGTAATTAGTGCGGCGCTGACTCGGGGCTTCCTGCGCAGATGTCGCACACTCTGATTGGTCGCTGCGCCACAGGGGAGGCTCCTCCGTGCGTCAGAGCGCATCCACTCCCCGAGAACCGGCCGCCTCCCCCGACCCTGTCACTGCCGGGACTGTCCACGGGACCCACGACCGGGACCATCCGAGGCCCAGCACTGGAGGTCTCAGACAGCTCCTGGACACACTGAAGAACTAAACCAGGGCATCACACACTGGAGGACTGGACCTGGGCACCACATCCACAGCTGGAGAACCGGACCTCGGCACCACATCCACGGGTGGAGAATTAGACCTGGGCACCACATCCACGGGTGGAGAATTAGACCTGGGCACCACATCCACAGACTGGAGGACTGGACCTGGGCACCACATCCACAGCTAGAGGATTGGACCTCTACACCCCATGCACAGACTAAAGGACTTGACCTGGGCAACACACCATAAACTGGAGGACTGGACCTCGGCACCACATCCACAGACTGGATAATTAGACCAGGACACCACATCCACACTTGGTCGACTGGACCTGGGCACCACATCCACAGACTGAAGGACTGGATCTGAGCACCACATCCACAGACTGGAAGACTGGACCTGGACACCACATCCACAGACTGGAGGACTGCACCTGGGCAGCAGATCCACAGACTGAAGGACTGGACCTGGCCAACACATCCACAGCTGGAGGACTGGACCAAGACACCACATCCACAGCTTGAGGACTGGACCTGAGCACCACATCCAAAGACTGGAGGACTGGACATGGACACCACATCCACAGACTGGAGGACTGGACCTGGCCACCACAACCACAGCTAGAGGATTGGACCTGGACACCCCATGCATAGAGTAGAGGAATTGACCTGGGCAACACACCATAAACTGGAGGACTGGACCTGGGCACCACATCCACAGACTGGAGGACGGGACCTGGATACCACATACACAGCTGGAGGACTGGACCTGGGCACCACATTTAGCTGGAGCAGTGGACCTGGACACCACATCCACAGACTGGAGGACTCGAACTTGCCACTACATCCACAGCTGGAGGACTGTACCTGGACACCACATCCACAGACTCGAGCACAGCTGGAGGACTTGATCAGGCCACCACATCCACAGCTGGAGGGCTGGACCTGGACAGCATATTCACAGACTGGAGGACTGGACCTGGGCACCACATCCACAGACTGGCAGACTGGATCTGGGCACCACATCCAAAGACTGGAGGACTAGACCTGCACACCACATCCACAGACTCGAGCACAGCTGGAGGACTTGATCAGGCCACCACATCCACAGCTGGAGGGCTGGACCTGGACAGCATATTCACAGACTGGAGGACTGGACCTGGGCACCACATCCACAGACTGGCAGACTGGATCTGGGCACCACATCCAAAGACTGGAGGACTAGACCTAGGCACCACATCCACAGACTGGAGGAATGGACATGAGCACCACATCCACAGACTTGTGGACTGCACCTGTGCATCATATCCACAGACTGGAGGACTGGACCTTGGCACCACATCCACAGAGTGGAGGACAGGACCTGGGCACCACATCCACAGACAAGAGGACTGGACCTGAGCACCACATCCACAGCTGGAGAACCGTACCTGGACACCACATCCACAGCTGGAGAACTGGACCTGGGCACGACATCCACAAACTGGAGGACTGGGCCAGGGCACCATATCCACAGACTCGAAGACTGGACCTGGACACAACATCCACAGACTGGAGGACTGGACCTGGACACCACATTCACACCTGGAGGACTGGATCTGGGCACCACATCCACAGAATGGAGGACTGGATGTGAGCACCACATCCACAGCTGGAGGACTGGACCTGGACACCACATCCACAGACTGGAGGACTGGACCTAGCCCCAGATCCACAGCTGGAGGGCTGGACCTGGACAGCATATCCACAGACTGGAGGACTGGACCTGGCCACCACATCCACAGACTAGAGGACTGGACCTGAGCATCACATCCACAGACTGGAGGACTGGACCTGGGCACCACATCCACAGACTGGAGGACTGGACCTGGGCACCACATCCACAGACTGGAAGATGGAACTGGGCACCCCATCCACAAATGGAGGACTGGACCTTAGCACCACATCCACAGCTGGAGGACTAGAGCTGGACACCACATCCACAAATGGAGGACTGAACCTAAGCAACACATCCACAGCTGGAGAACCGGACCTGGTCACCACATCCACAAACTGGAAGACTGGACCTGAGCACGACATCCACACCTGGAGGACTGGACCTGGGCACCACATCCACAGACTAGAGGACTGGACCTGAGCACCACATCCACAGCAGGAGGACTGGACCTGGACACCACATCCACAGCTGGAGGACTAGACCTGGGTACCACAGCCACAGGTGGAGGACTAGACCTGGGCACCACATCCACAGACTAGATGACTGGACCTGAGCACCACATCCACAGCAGGAGGACTGGACCTGGGTACTACATCCACAGACTGGAAGACTGGACCTGGGCACCACATCCACAGACTGGAAGAATGGACCTGGGCACCACATCCACAGACTGGAGGACTTGTCCTGAGCACCACATCCACAGCTGGAGGACTGGACCAGGACACAATATGCACAGCTGGAGGATTTGACCTGGACACCACATCCACAAACTGGAGGGCTGGACCTGGGCACCACACCATAGACTGGAGGACTGGACCTGGGAACCACATCCACAGAACTGGAGGACTGGATCTGGACATCACATCCATAGACTGGACCTGGGCACTACGTCCACATACTGGAGGATTGGACCTGGCCACCTCATCCACAGCTGGAGGACTGGACCTGGGCACCACATCCAGCTGGAGGACTGGACCTGGGCACCACATCCACAGACTGGAGGAGTGGACCTGGACACCACATCCACAGACTGGAGGACTGGACCTGGCCACCACATCCACAGACTGAAAGACTGGACCTGGGAACCACATCCACAGACTGGAGGACTTGACCTGTCCATCACATGCACAGATGGAGGACTGGACCTGGCCACCACATCCACAGCTGGAGTACTGGACCTGGACACCACATCCACAAACTGGAGGACTGCACATGGCCACCACATCCACAGACTGGAGAACTGGATCTGGCCACCACATCCACAGACTGGACCTGGTCACCACATCCAGACTAGAGTTTTGGACGTGGCCTCCACATGCACGGACTAGAGGACTAGACCTGAGCACCACATCCACAGACTGGAGGACTGGATCTGGCCACCACATCCACAGCTGGAGGACTGGACCTGGAAACCACATCCACAGCTGGAGGACTGGACCTGGACACCACATTCACAGACTGGAGGACTGGACCTGGACACCACATCCACATCTGGAGGACTGGACCTGGCCACCACATCCACAGCTGGAGGGCTGGACCTGGACAGCATATCCACAGACTGGAGGACTGGACCTGGCCACCACATCCACAGACTAGAGGACTAGACCTGAGCACCACATCCACAGACTGGAGGACTGGACCTGGGCACCACATCCACAGACTGGAAGACTGGACCTGGACACCACATCCACAGACTGGAGGACTGGACCAGAGCACCACATCCACAGCTGGAGGACTGGACCTGGACACCACATCCACAGACTGGAGGACTGGACCAGAGCACCACATCCACAGCTGGAGGACTGGACCTGGACTTCACATCCACAGACAGGAGGACTGGACCTGGGCACCACATCCACAGACTGGAAGACTGGACCTGGACACCACATCCACACCTGGAGGACTGGACATGTGCACCACATCCAGGAGGTGGTGATGGCGAACTCAGTCGAGGGGTTCAAGAGAGGCCTGGATGTCTTCCTGGAGCAGAACAATATTGTATCATACAATTAGGTTCTGTAGAAGGGCGTAGATCTGGGGATTTATTATGATGGAATATAGGCTGAACTGGATGGACAAATGTCTTTTTTCGGCCTTACTAACTATGTTACTATGTTACTATGTTACATACTGGAGGACTGGACCTGGGCACCACATCCATGGACTTGAGGACTGGACCTGGGCAGCACATCCACAGACTGAAGTACTGACCTGGCCACCACATCCACAGCTGGAGGACTGGAACTGGGCACCACATCCACTGGTGGAGGACCTGACCTGGGCACCACATCCACAGCTGGAGAACCAGACCTGAGCACCACATCCACAGACTGGAAAACTGGACATAGGCACCAGATCCACATTCTGGAAGAATGGACCTGGACACCACATTCACACCTGGAGGACTGGACCTGGGCAGCACATCCACAGACTGGAGGACTGGACCTGAGCACCACATCCACAGCTGGAGGACTGGACCTGGACACCACATCCACAGACAGGAGGACTGGACCTGGGCACCACATCCACAGACTGGAAGACTGGACCTGGACACCACATCCACATACTGGAGTACTTGACCTGGGCACCACATCCACGGACTTGAGGACTGGACCTGGCCACCACATCCACAGACTGGACCTGGGCACCACTTCCACAGACTGGAGGAATGGACCTGGCCACCTCATCCACAGCTGGAGGACTGGACCTGGACACCACATCCACGGACTAGACCTGGACACCACATCCACATACTGGAGGACTTGACCTGGCCACCACATCCACAGACTGGACCTGGTCACCACATCCACAGACTGGACCTGGGCACCACTTCCACAGACTGGACCTGGGCACCACTTCCACAGACTGGAGGAATGGACCTGGCCACCTCATCCACAGCTGGAGGACTGGACCTTTGTCACCACATCCACGGACTAGACCTGGGCACCACATCCACGGACTTGAGGACTGGACCTGGGCACCACATCCACAGACTGGACCTGGGCACCACATCCACAGAAATCAAAACTAGACCTGGACACCACATCCACAAACCGGAGGACTGGACCTGGCCACCACATCCACAGACTGCACCTGGGCACCACTTCCACAGACTGGAGGAATGGACCTGGCCACCTCATCCACAGCTGGAGGACTGGACCTGGACACCACATCCACAGACTGGAGGACTGGACCTGGATACCACATCCACAGCTGGAGGACTGGACCTTGGCACCACATCCACGGACTAGACCTGGGCACCACATCACCAGACTGGAGGATTGAACCTGGCTACCACATCCAGAGCTGGAGGACTGGACCTGCACAGCATATCCACAGACTGGAGGACTGGACCTGGCCACCACATCTACAGACTGCAGGACTAGACCTGAGCAACACATCCACAGACTGGAGGACTGGACCTGGGCACCACATCCACAGGCTGGAGGACTGGATCAGGGCACCACATCCACTGACTGGAGGACTCTACCTGTGCACCACATCCACAGCTGGAGGACTGGATCTGGGCACCAGAGCCTCAAACTGGAGGACTGGACCTGGACACTACATTCACAGACTGGACCTGGGTACCACATCCAAAGACTGGAGGACTGGACCTGGGCACCACATCCACAGACTGGAGAGCTGGACCTGGGCACCACATCCACAGACTGGCAGAATGGGCCTGGGTGCCAGATCCACAGACTGGAGGACTGGACCTGGGCACCACATCCACGGACTAGACCTGAACACACCATCCACAGACCTGGCCACCACATCCACAGACTGGAGGACTCTACCTGGGCACCAGATCCACAGCTGAAGGACTGGACCTGGGCACCAGATCTCAAACTGGAGGACTGGACCTGGGCACCACATCCACAGACTGGACTGGGCACCACATCCACAGACTGGAGGACAGGACCTTGGAACTATATCCAGAGACGGGTAGACGGGATCTGGGTACCACATCCAAAGACTGGATGACTGCACCTGGGCATCACATCCACAGACTGGAGAACTGTACCTGGGCACCACATCCACAGACTGGAGGACTAGACCTGGGCACCACATCAACAGACTGGCAGACTGGAGCTGGGCACCACATCCAAAGACTGAAGGACTGCACCTGGGCACCAGATCCACAATCTGAAGGACTGGACCTGGGCACCACATCCACAGACTGGAGGACTGGACCTGGCTACCACATCTACAGACTGGAGGACTGGACCTGCACACCACATCCACAGACTCGAGCACAGCTGGAGGACTTGATCAGGCCACCACATCCACAGCTGGAGGGCTGGACCTGGACAGCATATTCACAGACTGGAGGACTGGACCTGGGCACCACATCCACAGACTGGCAGACTGGATCTGGGCACCACATCCAAAGACTGGAGGACTAGACCTAGGCACCACATCCACAGACTGGAGGAATGGACATGAGCACCACATCCACAGACTTGTGGACTGCACCTGTGCATCATATCCACAGACTGGAGGACTGGACCTTGGCACCACATCCACAGAGTGGAGGACAGGACCTGGGCACCACATCCACAGACAGGAGGACTGGACCTGAGCACCACATCCACAGCTGGAGAACCGTACCTGGACACCACATCCGTAGACAAGAGGACTGGACCTGAGCACCACATCCACAGCTGGAGAACTGGACCTGGGCACGACATCCACAAACTGGAGGACTGGGCCAGGGCACCATATCCACAGACTCGAAGACTGGACCTGGACACAACATCCACAGACTGGAGGACTGGACCTGGACACCACATTCACACCTGGAGGACTGGACCTGGGCACCACATCCACAGAATGGAGGACTGGATGTGAGCACCACATCCACAGCTGGAGGACTGGACCTGGACACCACATCCACAGACTGGAGGACTGGACCTAGCCCCACATCCACAGCTGGAGGGCTGGACCTGGACAGCATATCCACAGACTGTAGGACTGGACCTGGGCACCACATCCACAGACTGGAGGACTGGACCTGGGCACCACATCCACAGACTGGAAGATGGAACTGGGCACCACATCCACAAATGGAGGACTGGACCTTAGCACCACATCCACAGCTGGAGGACTAGAGCTGGACACCACATCCACAGACTGGAGGACTGAACCTAAGCAACACATCCACAGCTGGAGAACCGGACCTGGTCACCACATCCACAAACTGGAAGACTGGACCTGAGCACGACATCCACACCTGGAGGACTGGACCTGGGCACCACATCCACAGACTAGAGGACTGGACCTGAGCACCACATCCACAGCAGGAGGACTGGACCTGGACACCACATCCACAGCTGGAGGACTAGACCTGGGTACCACAGCCACAGGTGGAGGACTAGACCTGGGCACCACATCCACAGACTAGATGACTGGACCTGAGCACCACATCCACAGCAGGAGGACTGGACCTGGGTACTACATCCACAGACTGGAAGACTGGACCTGGGCACCACATCCACAGACTGGAAGACTGGACCTGGGCACCACATCCACAGACTGGAAGAATGGACCTGGACAACACATTCACACCTGGAGGACTGGACCTGGGCACCACATCCACAGACTGGAGGACTTGTCCTGAGCACCACATCCACAGCTGGAGGACTGGACCAGGACACAATATGCACAGCTGAAGGATTGGACCTGGGCACCACACCATAGACTGGAGGACTGGACCTGGGCATCACATCCACAGACTGGAGGATTGGACCTGGCCACCACATCCACAACTGGAGGATTTGACCTGGACACCACATCCACAAAGTGGAGGACTGTGTAACGCTCACGCCGAGACTGGTTGGCGCGGGCACCTGGGGGTGTGGCCCCACTGGACCACAGACCGAACTTCCCTGGAAGGGGCGTAACTAAGTAGCTTCCTAGGTGTTCGCTGGAGCCTCTGATGGTGAGGTCAGACTTGTGCAATAGGAAGCTACCAGGTGCCACTCCAGGGTGATGTCTGGCTGTGGCTGCTGATCCCACTAAGGAACGGAGCGGGCACGGCTGTGACACTGGCTGACAGACGGGTATGGCAGAGGCCCTGATGGGCGGACTGGCTTGACGGAGATACAGGCAGGCAGACGGGCGTGGCTGGCACTCAAGCAGACACGGCTGGCACTGGCAGACAGGACTGATACTCTGGTAGGAACTGGGATTCAGATGGATGTGTGGAAACAGGTAAGAACCTGTTCAGACAGGAGAATATAAAGGAACAGGTAGAGACCTGTATGGAAAGTTGCAGAATAAAGATCGAGCAAGAGTGGAAGAAAAGCTGAATCGCAGGAGGCGGAGTACGAGTAGAAGGTGGAGCTAGAAGAGAAGGAGAAGGCAGAGCCAAGGACGGAGCCGCTGGAGGCGGAGCCAAGAGCGGAGCCAAGAGCGGAGACGCTGGAGGCGGAGCCAAGAGCGGAGACGCTGGAGGCGGAGCCAAGAGCGGAGACGCTGGAGGCGGAGCAAAGAGCGGAGACGCTGGAGGCGGAGCAAAGAGCGGAGACGCTGGAGGCGGAGCCAAGAGCGGAGACGCTGGAGGCAGAGCCAAGAGCGGAGACGCTGGAGGCAGAGCCAAGAGCTAAAGACGTAGAACCGCAAGGAGCGGTGCCAGGTGGAACCACAAGGAGCGGAGCAACAGAGTGCGGAGCAAGGTCAGAGTGCAGAGCAAAGTTACAGAGAGCAGAGCTGAGAGAAAAGCTGAGAGACACAGAACCACAGGTTGTGGTAGAACTGAGCAGAGAGAAGCAGAGCCACAGACAGTGGCGAATAGAGCAGAAAGATAAGGCAGAGGTCCACACAGGAGAGTGGGAAATGACTAATGACAAAGAAGCAGGATTGCAGCCCTCAGAGACAGGAAACACACGACCTGGCAGCTCAGTAGCAAATGCTAACTGAGGGGAATAGTTTGCTCAGGCATCCTCCAATGGGTGAGGATGCCTTAAGTATCAGAGGCCTCAAGGCTATTGGCCAGAAGCACCTTAGGGAGGTGCACACAGTCTCAATAAGAATCCGGAGTGGCTGGCGCCGCCCCCCTATGTACACAGCCAGGAAGTGTACACAGAGCAGGCCGCCATGAAGCACATGGCATGGAATCAGCAGCAGACAGATCTCACAGCATGGCACTGGGTGAGTGAGTAGATGTAACAGGCAGGTGGGGAATGGAAGGCCATGCAGTGATGCCGACAGGGTTGTTACAGACTGGACCTGGGCACCACACCATAGATTGGAGGACTGGACCTGGGCACCACATCCAGAGAACTGGAGGACTGGATCTGGACATCACATACACAGCTGGAGGACTGGACCTGGGCACCACATCCAGCTGGAGGACTGGACCTGGGCACCACATCCACAGACTGGAGGAGTGGACCTGGACACCACATCCACAGACTGGAGGACTGGACCTGGCCACCACATCCACAGACTGAAGGACTGGACCTGGGAACCACATCCACAGACTGGAGGACTTGACCTGTCCATCACATGCACAGATGGAGGACTGGACCTGGCCACCACATCCACAGCTGGAGTACTGGACCTGGACACCACATCCACAAACTGGAGGACTGCACATGGCCACCACATCCACAGACTGGAGAACTGGATCTGGCCACCACATCCACAGACTGGAGAACTGGATCTGGCCACCACATCCACAGACTGGAGAACTGGATCTGGCCACCACATCCACAGACTGGACCTGGTCACCACATCCACAGACTAGAGTTTTGGACGTGGCCTCCACATGCACAGACTAGAGGACTAGACCTGAGCACCACATCCACAGACTGGAGGACTGGATCTGGCCACCACATCCACATCTGGAGGACTGGACCTGGCCACCACATCCACAGCTGGAGGGCTGGACCTGGACAGCATATCCACAGACTGGAGGACTGGACCTGGCCACCACATCCACAGACTAGAGGACTAGACCTGAGCACCACATCCACAGACTGGAGGACTGGACCTGGGCACCACATCCACAGACTGGAAGACTGGACCTGGACACCACATCCACAGACTGGAGGACTGGACCAGAGCACCACATCCACAGCTGGAGGACTGGACCTGGACTTCACATCCACAGACAGGAGGACTGGACCTGGGCACCACATCCACAGACTGGAAGACTGGACCTGGACACCACATCCACACCTGGAGGACTGGACATGTGCACCACATCCAGGAGGTGGTGATGGCGAACTCAGTCGAGGGGTTCAAGAGAGGCCTGGATGTCTTCCTGTAGCAGAACAATATTGTATCATACAATTAGGTTCTGTAGAAGGGCGTAGATCTGGGGATTTATTATGATGGAATATAGGCTGAACTGGATGGACAAATGTCTTTTTTCGGCCTTACTAACTATGTTACTATGTTACTATGTTACATACTGGAGGACTGGACCTGGCCACCACATCCACAGCTGGAGGACTGGAACTGGGCACCACATCCACTGGTGGAGGACCTGACCTGGGCACCACATCCACAGCTGGAGAACCAGACCTGAGCACCACATCCACAGACTGGAAAACTGGACATAGGCACCAGATCCACATTCTGGAAGAATGGACCTGGACACCACATTCACACCTGGAGGACTGGACCTGGGCAGCACATCCACAGACTGGAGGACTGGACCTGAGCACCACATCCACAGCTGGAGGACTGGACCTGGACACCACATCCACAGACAGGAGGACTGGACCTGGGCACCACATCCACAGACTGGACCTGGACACCACATCCACATACTGGAGTACTTGACCTGGGCACCACATCCACGGACTTGAGGACTGGATCTGGCCACCACATCCACAGACTGGACCTGGGCACCACTTCCACAGACTGGAGGAATGGACCTGGCCACCTCATCCACAGCTGGAGGACTGGACCTGGCCACCACATCCACAGACTGGACCTGGTCACCACATCCACAGACTGGACCTGGGCACCACTTCCACAGACTGGAGGAATGGACCTGGCCACCTCATCCACAGCTGGAGGACTGGACCTGGACACCACATCAACGGACTAGACCTGGGCACCACATCCACGGACTTGAGGACTGGACCTGGGCACCACATCCACAGACTGGACCTGGGCACCACATCCACAGAAATCAAAACTAGACCTGGACACCACATCCACAAACCGGAGGACTGGACCTGGCCACTGCATCCACAGACTGGAGAACTGGACCTGGCCACCACATCCACAGACTGCACCTGGGCACCACTTCCACAGACTGGAGGAATGGACCTGGCCACCTCATCCACAGCTGGAGGACTGGACCTGGACACCACATCCACAGACTGGAGGACTGGACCTGGATACCACATCCACAGCTGGAGGACTGGACCTTGGCACCACATCCACGGACTAGACCTGGGCACCACATCACCAGACTGGAGGATTGAACCTGGCTACCACATCCAGAGCTGGAGGACTGGACCTGCACAGCATATCCACAGACTGGAGGACTGGACCTGGCCACCACATCTACAGACTGCAGGACTAGACCTGAGCAACACATCCACAGACTGGAGGACTGGACCTGGGCACCACATCCACAGGCTGGAGGACTGGATCAGGGCACCACATCCACAGCTGGAGGACTGGATCTGGGCACCAGAGCCTCAAACTGGAGGACTGGACCTGGACACTACATTCACAGACTGGACCTGGGCACCACATCCACAGACTGGAGGACTGGATTTGGGAACTACATCCAGAGACTGGCAGACTGGAGCTGGGCACCACATCCAAAGACTGGAGGACTGGACCTGGGCACCACATCCACAGACTGGAGAGCTGGACCTGGGCACCACATCCACAGACTGGCAGAATGGGCCTGGGTGCCAGATCCACAGACTGGAGGACTGGACCTGGGCACCACATCCACGGACTAGACCTGAACACCACATCCACAGACCTGGCCACCACATCCACAGACTGGAGGACTCTACCTGGGCACCAGATCCACAGCTGAAGGACTGGACCTGGGCACCAGATCTCAAACTGGAGGACTGGACCTGGGCACCACATCCACAGACTGGACTGGGCACCACATCCACAGACTGGAGGACAGGACCTTGGAACTATATCCAGAGACGGGTAGACGGGATCTGGGTACCACATCCAAAGACTGGATGACTGCACCTGGGTATCACATCCACAGACTGGAGAACTGTACCTGGGCACCACATCCACAGACTGGAGGACTAGACCTGGGCACCACATCAACAGACTGGCAGACTGGAGCTGGGCACCACATCCAAAGACTGAAGGACTGCACCTGGGCACCAGATCCACAATCTGAAGGACTGGACCAGAGCACCACATCCACAGCTGGAGGACTGGACCTGGAAACCACATGAACAGCTGGAGGACTGGACCTGGGCACCACATCCACTGGTGGAGGACCTGACCTGGGCACCACATCCACAGCTGGAGAACCAGACCTGGGCACCACATCCACAGACTGGAAAACTGGACATAGGCACCAGATCCACAGTCTGGAAGAATGGACCTGGACACCACATTCACACCTGGAGGACTGGACCTGGGCACCACATCCACAGACTGGAGGACTGGATCTGGGAACTACATCCACAGACTGGCAGACTGGATCTGGGCACCACATCGAAAGACTGGATGACTGCACCTGGGCATCACATCCACAGACTGGAGAACTGTATCTGGGCACCATATCCAGAGACTGGCAGACTGGAGCTGGGCACCACATCCAAAGACTGGAGGACTGGACCTCGGCACCACATCCTCAGACTGGCAGAATGGGCCTGGGTGCCAGATCCACAGACTGGAGGACTGGACCTGGGCACCACATCCACAGACTGGGGGACTGGACCTGGGCACCACATCCACGGACTAGACCTGAACACCAAATCCACAGACCTGGCCACCACATCCACAGACTGGAGGACTCTACGTGGGCACCAGATCCACAGCTGAAGGACTGGACCTAGGCACCAGATCCTCAAACTGGAGGATTGGACCTGGGCACCACATCCACAGACTGGACCTGGGCACCACATCCACAGAAATCAAAACTAGACCTGGACACCACATCCACAAACCGGAGGACTGGACCTGGCCACTGCATCCACAGACTGGAGAACTGGACCTGGCCACCACATCCACAGACTGCACCTGGGCACCACTTCCACAGACTGGAGGAATGGACCTGGCCACCTCATCCACAGCTGGAGGACTGGACCTGGACACCACATCCACAGACTGGAGGACTGGACCTGGATACCACATCCACAGCTGGAGGACTGGACCTTGGCACCACATCCACGGACTAGACCTGGGCACCACATCTCCAGACTGGAGGATTGAACCTGGCTACCACATCCAGAGCTGGAGGACTGGACCTGCACAGCATATCCACAGACTGGAGGACTGGACCTGGCCACCACATCTACAGACTGCAGGACTAGACCTGAGCAACACATCCACAGACTGGAGGACTGGACCTGGGCACCACATCCACAGGCTGGAGGACTGGATCAGGGCACCACATCCACTGACTGGAGGACTTTACCTGTGCACCACATCCACAGCTGGAGGACTGGATCTGGGCACCAGAGCCTCAAACTGGAGGACTGGACCTAGACACTACATTCACAGACTGGACCTGGGCACCACATCCACAGACTGGAGGACTGGATCTGGGAACTACATCCACAGACTGGCAGACTGGATCTGGGCACCACATCGAAAGACTGGATGACTGCACCTGGGCATCACATCCACAGACTGGAGAACTGTATTTGGGCACCATATCCAGAGACTGGCAGACTGGAGCTGGGCACCACATCCAAAGACTGGAGGACTGGACCTGGGCACCACATCCACAGACTGGAGAGCTGGACCTGGGCACCACATCCACAGACTGGCAGAATGGGCCTGGGTGCCAGATCCACAGACTGGGGGACTGGACCTGGGCACCACATCCACGGACTAGACCTGAACACCACATCCACAGACCTGGCCACCACATCCACAGACTGGAGGACTCTACCTGGGCACCAGATCCACAGCTGAAGGACTGGACCTGGGCACCAGATCTCAAACTGGAGGACTGGACCTGGGCACCACATCCACAGACTGGACTGGGCACCACATCCACAGACTGGAGGACAGGACCTTGGAACTATATCCAGAGACAGGCAGACGGGATCTGGGTACCACATCCAAAGACTGGATGACTGCACCTGGGCATCACATCCACAGACTGGAGGACTAGACCTGGGCACCACATCAACAGACTGGCAGACTGGAGCTGGGCACCACTTCCAAAGACTGAAGGACTGCACCTGGGCACCAGATCCACAATCTGAAGGACTGGACCTGGGCACCACATCCACAGACTGGAGGACTGGACCTGGCTACCACATCTACAGACTGGAGGACTGGACCAGAGCACCACATCCACAGCTGGAGGACTGGACCTGGAAACCACATGAACAGCTGGAGGACTGGACCTGGGCACCACATCCACTGGTGGAGGACCTGACCTGGGCACCACATCCACAGCTGGAGAACCAGACCTGGGCACCACATCCACAGACTGGAAAACTGGACATAGGCACCAGATCCACAGTCTGGGAGAATGGACCTGGACACCACATTCACACCTGGAGGACTGGACCTGGGCACCACATCCACAGACTGGAGGACTGGATCTGGGCACTACATCCACAGACTGGCAGACTGGATCTGGGCACCACATCGAAAGACTGGATGACTGCACCTGGGCATCACATCCGCAGACTGGAGAACTGTATCTGGGCACCATATCCAGAGACTGGCAGACTGGAGCTGGGCACCACATCCACAGACTGGAGAGCTGGACCTGGGCACCACATCCACAGACTGGCAGAATGGCCCTGGGTGCCAGATCCACAGACTGGAGAACTGGACCTGGGCACCACATCCACAGACTGGCAGAATGGGCCTGGGTGCCAGATCCACAGACTGGAGGACTGGACCTGGCACCACATCCACAGACTGGGGGACTGGACCTGGGCACCACATCCACGGACTAGACCTCAACACCACATCCACAGACCTGGCCACCACATCCACAGACTGGAGGACTCTACCTGGGCACCAGATCCACAGCTGAAGGACTGGACCTGGGCACCAGATCCTCAAACTGGAGGACTGGACCTGGGCACCACATCCACAGACTGGACTGGGCACCACATCCACAGACTGGAGGACAGGACCTTGGAACTATATCCAGAGACAGGCAGACGGGATCTGGGCACCACATCCAAAGACTGGATGACTGCACCTGGGCATCACATCCACAGACTGGAGAACTGTACCTGGGCACCACATCCACAGACTGGAGGACTAGACCTGGGTACCACATCAACAGACTGGCAGACTGGAGCTGGGCACCACATCCAAAGACTGAAGGACTGCACCTGGGCACCAGATCCACAATCTGAAGGACTGGACCTGGGCACCACATCCATAGACTGGAGGACTGGACCTGGCTACCACATCTACAGACTGGAGGACTGGACCAGAGCACCACATCCACAGCTGGAGGACTGGACCTGGAAACCACATGAACAGCTGGAGGACTGGACCTGGGCACCACATCCACTGGTGGAGGACCTGACCTGGGCACCACATCCACAACTGGAGAACCAGACCTGGGCACCACATCCACAGACTGGAGGAGTGGACCTGGACACCACATCCACAGACTGGAGGACTGGACCTGGCCACCACATCCACAGACTGAAAGACTGGACCTGGGAACCACATCCACAGACTGGAGGACTTGACCTGTCCATCACATGCACAGATGGAGGACTGGACCTGGCCACCACATCCACAGCTGGAGTACTGGACCTGGACACCACATCCACAAACTGGAGGACTGCACATGGCCACCACATCCACAGACTGGAGAACTGGATCTGGCCACCACATCCACAGACTGGACCTGGTCACCACATCCAGACTAGAGTTTTGGACGTGGCCTCCACATGCACGGACTAGAGGACTAGACCTGAGCACCACATCCACAGACTGGAGGACTGGATCTGGCCACCACATCCACAGCTGGAGGACTGGACCTGGAAACCACATCCACAGCTGGAGGACTGGACCTGGACACCACATTCACAGACTGGAGGACTGGACCTGGACACCACATCCACATCTGGAGGACTGGACCTGGCCACCACATCCACAGCTGGAGGGCTGGACCTGGACAGCATATCCACAGACTGGAGGACTGGACCTGGCCACCACATCCACAGACTAGAGGACTAGACCTGAGCACCACATCCACAGACTGGAGGACTGGACCTGGGCACCACATCCACAGACTGGAAGACTGGACCTGGACACCACATCCACAGACTGGAGGACTGGACCAGAGCACCACATCCACAGCTGGAGGACTGGACCTGGACACCACATCCACAGACTGGAGGACTGGACCAGAGCACCACATCCACAGCTGGAGGACTGGACCTGGACTTCACATCCACAGACAGGAGGACTGGACCTGGGCACCACATCCACAGACTGGAAGACTGGACCTGGACACCACATCCACACCTGGAGGACTGGACATGTGCACCACATCCAGGAGGTGGTGATGGCGAACTCAGTCGAGGGGTTCAAGAGAGGCCTGGATGTCTTCCTGGAGCAGAACAATATTGTATCATACAATTAGGTTCTGTAGAAGGGCGTAGATCTGGGGATTTATTATGATGGAATATAGGCTGAACTGGATGGACAAATGTCTTTTTTCGGCCTTACTAACTATGTTACTATGTTACTATGTTACATACTGGAGGACTGGACCTGGGCACCACATCCATGGACTTGAGGACTGGACCTGGGCAGCACATCCACAGACTGAAGTACTGACCTGGCCACCACATCCACAGCTGGAGGACTGGAACTGGGCACCACATCCACTGGTGGAGGACCTGACCTGGGCACCACATCCACAGCTGGAGAACCAGACCTGAGCACCACATCCACAGACTGGAAAACTGGACATAGGCACCAGATCCACATTCTGGAAGAATGGACCTGGACACCACATTCACACCTGGAGGACTGGACCTGGGCAGCACATCCACAGACTGGAGGACTGGACCTGAGCACCACATCCACAGCTGGAGGACTGGACCTGGACACCACATCCACAGACAGGAGGACTGGACCTGGGCACCACATCCACAGACTGGAAGACTGGACCTGGACACCACATCCACATACTGGAGTACTTGACCTGGGCACCACATCCACGGACTTGAGGACTGGACCTGGCCACCACATCCACAGACTGGACCTGGGCACCACTTCCACAGACTGGAGGAATGGACCTGGCCACCTCATCCACAGCTGGAGGACTGGACCTGGACACCACATCCACGGACTAGACCTGGACACCACATCCACATACTGGAGGACTTGACCTGGCCACCACATCCACAGACTGGACCTGGTCACCACATCCACAGACTGGACCTGGGCACCACTTCCACAGACTGGACCTGGGCACCACTTCCACAGACTGGAGGAATGGACCTGGCCACCTCATCCACAGCTGGAGGACTGGACCTTTGTCACCACATCCACGGACTAGACCTGGGCACCACATCCACGGACTTGAGGACTGGACCTGGGCACCACATCCACAGACTGGACCTGGGCACCACATCCACAGAAATCAAAACTAGACCTGGACACCACATCCACAAACCGGAGGACTGGACCTGGCCACCACATCCACAGACTGCACCTGGGCACCACTTCCACAGACTGGAGGAATGGACCTGGCCACCTCATCCACAGCTGGAGGACTGGACCTGGACACCACATCCACAGACTGGAGGACTGGACCTGGATACCACATCCACAGCTGGAGGACTGGACCTTGGCACCACATCCACGGACTAGACCTGGGCACCACATCACCAGACTGGAGGATTGAACCTGGCTACCACATCCAGAGCTGGAGGACTGGACCTGCACAGCATATCCACAGACTGGAGGACTGGACCTGGCCACCACATCTACAGACTGCAGGACTAGACCTGAGCAACACATCCACAGACTGGAGGACTGGACCTGGGCACCACATCCACAGGCTGGAGGACTGGATCAGGGCACCACATCCACTGACTGGAGGACTCTACCTGTGCACCACATCCACAGCTGGAGGACTGGATCTGGGCACCAGAGCCTCAAACTGGAGGACTGGACCTGGACACTACATTCACAGACTGGACCTGGGTACCACATCCAAAGACTGGAGGACTGGACCTGGGCACCACATCCACAGACTGGAGAGCTGGACCTGGGCACCACATCCACAGACTGGCAGAATGGGCCTGGGTGCCAGATCCACAGACTGGAGGACTGGACCTGGGCACCACATCCACGGACTAGACCTGAACACACCATCCACAGACCTGGCCACCACATCCACAGACTGGAGGACTCTACCTGGGCACCAGATCCACAGCTGAAGGACTGGACCTGGGCACCAGATCTCAAACTGGAGGACTGGACCTGGGCACCACATCCACAGACTGGACTGGGCACCACATCCACAGACTGGAGGACAGGACCTTGGAACTATATCCAGAGACGGGTAGACGGGATCTGGGTACCACATCCAAAGACTGGATGACTGCACCTGGGCATCACATCCACAGACTGGAGAACTGTACCTGGGCACCACATCCACAGACTGGAGGACTAGACCTGGGCACCACATCAACAGACTGGCAGACTGGAGCTGGGCACCACATCCAAAGACTGAAGGACTGCACCTGGGCACCAGATCCACAATCTGAAGGACTGGACCTGGGCACCACATCCACAGACTGGAGGACTGGACCTGGCTACCACATCTACAGACTGGAGGACTGGACCTGCACACCACATCCACAGACTCGAGCACAGCTGGAGGACTTGATCAGGCCACCACATCCACAGCTGGAGGGCTGGACCTGGACAGCATATTCACAGACTGGAGGACTGGACCTGGGCACCACATCCACAGACTGGCAGACTGGATCTGGGCACCACATCCAAAGACTGGAGGACTAGACCTAGGCACCACATCCACAGACTGGAGGAATGGACATGAGCACCACATCCACAGACTTGTGGACTGCACCTGTGCATCATATCCACAGACTGGAGGACTGGACCTTGGCACCACATCCACAGAGTGGAGGACAGGACCTGGGCACCACATCCACAGACAGGAGGACTGGACCTGAGCACCACATCCACAGCTGGAGAACCGTACCTGGACACCACATCCGTAGACAAGAGGACTGGACCTGAGCACCACATCCACAGCTGGAGAACTGGACCTGGGCACGACATCCACAAACTGGAGGACTGGGCCAGGGCACCATATCCACAGACTCGAAGACTGGACCTGGACACAACATCCACAGACTGGAGGACTGGACCTGGACACCACATTCACACCTGGAGGACTGGACCTGGGCACCACATCCACAGAATGGAGGACTGGATGTGAGCACCACATCCACAGCTGGAGGACTGGACCTGGACACCACATCCACAGACTGGAGGACTGGACCTAGCCCCACATCCACAGCTGGAGGGCTGGACCTGGACAGCATATCCACAGACTGTAGGACTGGACCTGGGCACCACATCCACAGACTGGAGGACTGGACCTGGGCACCACATCCACAGACTGGAAGATGGAACTGGGCACCACATCCACAAATGGAGGACTGGACCTTAGCACCACATCCACAGCTGGAGGACTAGAGCTGGACACCACATCCACAGACTGGAGGACTGAACCTAAGCAACACATCCACAGCTGGAGAACCGGACCTGGTCACCACATCCACAAACTGGAAGACTGGACCTGAGCACGACATCCACACCTGGAGGACTGGACCTGGGCACCACATCCACAGACTAGAGGACTGGACCTGAGCACCACATCCACAGCAGGAGGACTGGACCTGGACACCACATCCACAGCTGGAGGACTAGACCTGGGTACCACAGCCACAGGTGGAGGACTAGACCTGGGCACCACATCCACAGACTAGATGACTGGACCTGAGCACCACATCCACAGCAGGAGGACTGGACCTGGGTACTACATCCACAGACTGGAAGACTGGACCTGGGCACCACATCCACAGACTGGAAGACTGGACCTGGGCACCACATCCACAGACTGGAAGAATGGACCTGGACAACACATTCACACCTGGAGGACTGGACCTGGGCACCACATCCACAGACTGGAGGACTTGTCCTGAGCACCACATCCACAGCTGGAGGACTGGACCAGGACACAATATGCACAGCTGAAGGATTGGACCTGGGCACCACACCATAGACTGGAGGACTGGACCTGGGCATCACATCCACAGACTGGAGGATTGGACCTGGCCACCACATCCACAACTGGAGGATTTGACCTGGACACCACATCCACAAAGTGGAGGACTGTGTAACGCTCACGCCGAGACTGGTTGGCGCGGGCACCTGGGGGTGTGGCCCCACTGGACCACAGACCGAACTTCCCTGGAAGGGGCGTAACTAAGTAGCTTCCTAGGTGTTCGCTGGAGCCTCTGATGGTGAGGTCAGACTTGTGCAATAGGAAGCTACCAGGTGCCACTCCAGGGTGATGTCTGGCTGTGGCTGCTGATCCCACTAAGGAACGGAGCGGGCACGGCTGTGACACTGGCTGACAGACGGGTATGGCAGAGGCCCTGATGGGCGGACTGGCTTGACGGAGATACAGGCAGGCAGACGGGCGTGGCTGGCACTCAAGCAGACACGGCTGGCACTGGCAGACAGGACTGATACTCTGGTAGGAACTGGGATTCAGATGGATGTGTGGAAACAGGTAAGAACCTGTTCAGACAGGAGAATATAAAGGAACAGGTAGAGACCTGTATGGAAAGTTGCAGAATAAAGATCGAGCAAGAGTGGAAGAAAAGCTGAATCGCAGGAGGCGGAGTACGAGTAGAAGGTGGAGCTAGAAGAGAAGGAGAAGGCAGAGCCAAGGACGGAGCCGCTGGAGGCGGAGCCAAGAGCGGAGCCAAGAGCGGAGACGCTGGAGGCGGAGCCAAGAGCGGAGACGCTGGAGGCGGAGCCAAGAGCGGAGACGCTGGAGGCGGAGCAAAGAGCGGAGACGCTGGAGGCGGAGCAAAGAGCGGAGACGCTGGAGGCGGAGCCAAGAGCGGAGACGCTGGAGGCAGAGCCAAGAGCGGAGACGCTGGAGGCAGAGCCAAGAGCTAAAGACGTAGAACCGCAAGGAGCGGTGCCAGGTGGAACCACAAGGAGCGGAGCAACAGAGTGCGGAGCAAGGTCAGAGTGCAGAGCAAAGTTACAGAGAGCAGAGCTGAGAGAAAAGCTGAGAGACACAGAACCACAGGTTGTGGTAGAACTGAGCAGAGAGAAGCAGAGCCACAGACAGTGGCGAATAGAGCAGAAAGATAAGGCAGAGGTCCACACAGGAGAGTGGGAAATGACTAATGACAAAGAAGCAGGATTGCAGCCCTCAGAGACAGGAAACACACGACCTGGCAGCTCAGTAGCAAATGCTAACTGAGGGGAATAGTTTGCTCAGGCATCCTCCAATGGGTGAGGATGCCTTAAGTATCAGAGGCCTCAAGGCTATTGGCCAGAAGCACCTTAGGGAGGTGCACACAGTCTCAATAAGAATCCGGAGTGGCTGGCGCCGCCCCCCTATGTACACAGCCAGGAAGTGTACACAGAGCAGGCCGCCATGAAGCACATGGCATGGAATCAGCAGCAGACAGATCTCACAGCATGGCACTGGGTGAGTGAGTAGATGTAACAGGCAGGTGGGGAATGGAAGGCCATGCAGTGATGCCGACAGGGTTGTTACAGACTGGACCTGGGCACCACACCATAGATTGGAGGACTGGACCTGGGCACCACATCCAGAGAACTGGAGGACTGGATCTGGACATCACATACACAGCTGGAGGACTGGACCTGGGCACCACATCCAGCTGGAGGACTGGACCTGGGCACCACATCCACAGACTGGAGGAGTGGACCTGGACACCACATCCACAGACTGGAGGACTGGACCTGGCCACCACATCCACAGACTGAAGGACTGGACCTGGGAACCACATCCACAGACTGGAGGACTTGACCTGTCCATCACATGCACAGATGGAGGACTGGACCTGGCCACCACATCCACAGCTGGAGTACTGGACCTGGACACCACATCCACAAACTGGAGGACTGCACATGGCCACCACATCCACAGACTGGAGAACTGGATCTGGCCACCACATCCACAGACTGGAGAACTGGATCTGGCCACCACATCCACAGACTGGAGAACTGGATCTGGCCACCACATCCACAGACTGGACCTGGTCACCACATCCACAGACTAGAGTTTTGGACGTGGCCTCCACATGCACAGACTAGAGGACTAGACCTGAGCACCACATCCACAGACTGGAGGACTGGATCTGGCCACCACATCCACATCTGGAGGACTGGACCTGGCCACCACATCCACAGCTGGAGGGCTGGACCTGGACAGCATATCCACAGACTGGAGGACTGGACCTGGCCACCACATCCACAGACTAGAGGACTAGACCTGAGCACCACATCCACAGACTGGAGGACTGGACCTGGGCACCACATCCACAGACTGGAAGACTGGACCTGGACACCACATCCACAGACTGGAGGACTGGACCAGAGCACCACATCCACAGCTGGAGGACTGGACCTGGACTTCACATCCACAGACAGGAGGACTGGACCTGGGCACCACATCCACAGACTGGAAGACTGGACCTGGACACCACATCCACACCTGGAGGACTGGACATGTGCACCACATCCAGGAGGTGGTGATGGCGAACTCAGTCGAGGGGTTCAAGAGAGGCCTGGATGTCTTCCTGTAGCAGAACAATATTGTATCATACAATTAGGTTCTGTAGAAGGGCGTAGATCTGGGGATTTATTATGATGGAATATAGGCTGAACTGGATGGACAAATGTCTTTTTTCGGCCTTACTAACTATGTTACTATGTTACTATGTTACATACTGGAGGACTGGACCTGGCCACCACATCCACAGCTGGAGGACTGGAACTGGGCACCACATCCACTGGTGGAGGACCTGACCTGGGCACCACATCCACAGCTGGAGAACCAGACCTGAGCACCACATCCACAGACTGGAAAACTGGACATAGGCACCAGATCCACATTCTGGAAGAATGGACCTGGACACCACATTCACACCTGGAGGACTGGACCTGGGCAGCACATCCACAGACTGGAGGACTGGACCTGAGCACCACATCCACAGCTGGAGGACTGGACCTGGACACCACATCCACAGACAGGAGGACTGGACCTGGGCACCACATCCACAGACTGGACCTGGACACCACATCCACATACTGGAGTACTTGACCTGGGCACCACATCCACGGACTTGAGGACTGGATCTGGCCACCACATCCACAGACTGGACCTGGGCACCACTTCCACAGACTGGAGGAATGGACCTGGCCACCTCATCCACAGCTGGAGGACTGGACCTGGCCACCACATCCACAGACTGGACCTGGTCACCACATCCACAGACTGGACCTGGGCACCACTTCCACAGACTGGAGGAATGGACCTGGCCACCTCATCCACAGCTGGAGGACTGGACCTGGACACCACATCAACGGACTAGACCTGGGCACCACATCCACGGACTTGAGGACTGGACCTGGGCACCACATCCACAGACTGGACCTGGGCACCACATCCACAGAAATCAAAACTAGACCTGGACACCACATCCACAAACCGGAGGACTGGACCTGGCCACTGCATCCACAGACTGGAGAACTGGACCTGGCCACCACATCCACAGACTGCACCTGGGCACCACTTCCACAGACTGGAGGAATGGACCTGGCCACCTCATCCACAGCTGGAGGACTGGACCTGGACACCACATCCACAGACTGGAGGACTGGACCTGGATACCACATCCACAGCTGGAGGACTGGACCTTGGCACCACATCCACGGACTAGACCTGGGCACCACATCACCAGACTGGAGGATTGAACCTGGCTACCACATCCAGAGCTGGAGGACTGGACCTGCACAGCATATCCACAGACTGGAGGACTGGACCTGGCCACCACATCTACAGACTGCAGGACTAGACCTGAGCAACACATCCACAGACTGGAGGACTGGACCTGGGCACCACATCCACAGGCTGGAGGACTGGATCAGGGCACCACATCCACAGCTGGAGGACTGGATCTGGGCACCAGAGCCTCAAACTGGAGGACTGGACCTGGACACTACATTCACAGACTGGACCTGGGCACCACATCCACAGACTGGAGGACTGGATTTGGGAACTACATCCAGAGACTGGCAGACTGGAGCTGGGCACCACATCCAAAGACTGGAGGACTGGACCTGGGCACCACATCCACAGACTGGAGAGCTGGACCTGGGCACCACATCCACAGACTGGCAGAATGGGCCTGGGTGCCAGATCCACAGACTGGAGGACTGGACCTGGGCACCACATCCACGGACTAGACCTGAACACCACATCCACAGACCTGGCCACCACATCCACAGACTGGAGGACTCTACCTGGGCACCAGATCCACAGCTGAAGGACTGGACCTGGGCACCAGATCTCAAACTGGAGGACTGGACCTGGGCACCACATCCACAGACTGGACTGGGCACCACATCCACAGACTGGAGGACAGGACCTTGGAACTATATCCAGAGACGGGTAGACGGGATCTGGGTACCACATCCAAAGACTGGATGACTGCACCTGGGTATCACATCCACAGACTGGAGAACTGTACCTGGGCACCACATCCACAGACTGGAGGACTAGACCTGGGCACCACATCAACAGACTGGCAGACTGGAGCTGGGCACCACATCCAAAGACTGAAGGACTGCACCTGGGCACCAGATCCACAATCTGAAGGACTGGACCAGAGCACCACATCCACAGCTGGAGGACTGGACCTGGAAACCACATGAACAGCTGGAGGACTGGACCTGGGCACCACATCCACTGGTGGAGGACCTGACCTGGGCACCACATCCACAGCTGGAGAACCAGACCTGGGCACCACATCCACAGACTGGAAAACTGGACATAGGCACCAGATCCACAGTCTGGAAGAATGGACCTGGACACCACATTCACACCTGGAGGACTGGACCTGGGCACCACATCCACAGACTGGAGGACTGGATCTGGGAACTACATCCACAGACTGGCAGACTGGATCTGGGCACCACATCGAAAGACTGGATGACTGCACCTGGGCATCACATCCACAGACTGGAGAACTGTATCTGGGCACCATATCCAGAGACTGGCAGACTGGAGCTGGGCACCACATCCAAAGACTGGAGGACTGGACCTCGGCACCACATCCTCAGACTGGCAGAATGGGCCTGGGTGCCAGATCCACAGACTGGAGGACTGGACCTGGGCACCACATCCACAGACTGGGGGACTGGACCTGGGCACCACATCCACGGACTAGACCTGAACACCAAATCCACAGACCTGGCCACCACATCCACAGACTGGAGGACTCTACGTGGGCACCAGATCCACAGCTGAAGGACTGGACCTAGGCACCAGATCCTCAAACTGGAGGATTGGACCTGGGCACCACATCCACAGACTGGACCTGGGCACCACATCCACAGAAATCAAAACTAGACCTGGACACCACATCCACAAACCGGAGGACTGGACCTGGCCACTGCATCCACAGACTGGAGAACTGGACCTGGCCACCACATCCACAGACTGCACCTGGGCACCACTTCCACAGACTGGAGGAATGGACCTGGCCACCTCATCCACAGCTGGAGGACTGGACCTGGACACCACATCCACAGACTGGAGGACTGGACCTGGATACCACATCCACAGCTGGAGGACTGGACCTTGGCACCACATCCACGGACTAGACCTGGGCACCACATCTCCAGACTGGAGGATTGAACCTGGCTACCACATCCAGAGCTGGAGGACTGGACCTGCACAGCATATCCACAGACTGGAGGACTGGACCTGGCCACCACATCTACAGACTGCAGGACTAGACCTGAGCAACACATCCACAGACTGGAGGACTGGACCTGGGCACCACATCCACAGGCTGGAGGACTGGATCAGGGCACCACATCCACTGACTGGAGGACTTTACCTGTGCACCACATCCAC
Organism: Ranitomeya imitator; assembly: GCF_032444005.1. Lineage (NCBI taxonomy): Eukaryota > Metazoa > Chordata > Amphibia > Anura > Dendrobatidae > Ranitomeya > Ranitomeya imitator. The sequence continues at coordinate 102,991 of NW_027194872.1, forward strand.
AGCTGGAGGACTGGATCTGGGCACCAGAGCCTCAAACTGGAGGACTGGACCTAGACACTACATTCACAGACTGGACCTGGGCACCACATCCACAGACTGGAGGACTGGATCTGGGAACTACATCCACAGACTGGCAGACTGGATCTGGGCACCACATCGAAAGACTGGATGACTGCACCTGGGCATCACATCCACAGACTGGAGAACTGTATTTGGGCACCATATCCAGAGACTGGCAGACTGGAGCTGGGCACCACATCCAAAGACTGGAGGACTGGACCTGGGCACCACATCCACAGACTGGAGAGCTGGACCTGGGCACCACATCCACAGACTGGCAGAATGGGCCTGGGTGCCAGATCCACAGACTGGGGGACTGGACCTGGGCACCACATCCACGGACTAGACCTGAACACCACATCCACAGACCTGGCCACCACATCCACAGACTGGAGGACTCTACCTGGGCACCAGATCCACAGCTGAAGGACTGGACCTGGGCACCAGATCTCAAACTGGAGGACTGGACCTGGGCACCACATCCACAGACTGGACTGGGCACCACATCCACAGACTGGAGGACAGGACCTTGGAACTATATCCAGAGACAGGCAGACGGGATCTGGGTACCACATCCAAAGACTGGATGACTGCACCTGGGCATCACATCCACAGACTGGAGGACTAGACCTGGGCACCACATCAACAGACTGGCAGACTGGAGCTGGGCACCACTTCCAAAGACTGAAGGACTGCACCTGGGCACCAGATCCACAATCTGAAGGACTGGACCTGGGCACCACATCCACAGACTGGAGGACTGGACCTGGCTACCACATCTACAGACTGGAGGACTGGACCAGAGCACCACATCCACAGCTGGAGGACTGGACCTGGAAACCACATGAACAGCTGGAGGACTGGACCTGGGCACCACATCCACTGGTGGAGGACCTGACCTGGGCACCACATCCACAGCTGGAGAACCAGACCTGGGCACCACATCCACAGACTGGAAAACTGGACATAGGCACCAGATCCACAGTCTGGGAGAATGGACCTGGACACCACATTCACACCTGGAGGACTGGACCTGGGCACCACATCCACAGACTGGAGGACTGGATCTGGGCACTACATCCACAGACTGGCAGACTGGATCTGGGCACCACATCGAAAGACTGGATGACTGCACCTGGGCATCACATCCGCAGACTGGAGAACTGTATCTGGGCACCATATCCAGAGACTGGCAGACTGGAGCTGGGCACCACATCCACAGACTGGAGAGCTGGACCTGGGCACCACATCCACAGACTGGCAGAATGGCCCTGGGTGCCAGATCCACAGACTGGAGAACTGGACCTGGGCACCACATCCACAGACTGGCAGAATGGGCCTGGGTGCCAGATCCACAGACTGGAGGACTGGACCTGGCACCACATCCACAGACTGGGGGACTGGACCTGGGCACCACATCCACGGACTAGACCTCAACACCACATCCACAGACCTGGCCACCACATCCACAGACTGGAGGACTCTACCTGGGCACCAGATCCACAGCTGAAGGACTGGACCTGGGCACCAGATCCTCAAACTGGAGGACTGGACCTGGGCACCACATCCACAGACTGGACTGGGCACCACATCCACAGACTGGAGGACAGGACCTTGGAACTATATCCAGAGACAGGCAGACGGGATCTGGGCACCACATCCAAAGACTGGATGACTGCACCTGGGCATCACATCCACAGACTGGAGAACTGTACCTGGGCACCACATCCACAGACTGGAGGACTAGACCTGGGTACCACATCAACAGACTGGCAGACTGGAGCTGGGCACCACATCCAAAGACTGAAGGACTGCACCTGGGCACCAGATCCACAATCTGAAGGACTGGACCTGGGCACCACATCCATAGACTGGAGGACTGGACCTGGCTACCACATCTACAGACTGGAGGACTGGACCAGAGCACCACATCCACAGCTGGAGGACTGGACCTGGAAACCACATGAACAGCTGGAGGACTGGACCTGGGCACCACATCCACTGGTGGAGGACCTGACCTGGGCACCACATCCACAACTGGAGAACCAGACCTGGGCACCACATCCACAGACTGGAAAACTGGACATAGGCACCAGATCCACAGTCTGGGAGAATGGATCTGTACACCACATTCACACCTGGAGGACTGGACCTGGACACCACATCCACAGACAGGAGGACTGGACCTGGGCACCACATCCACAGACTTGAGGACTGGACCTGGACACCACATCCACACTTGGAGGACTGGACATGTGCACCACATCCACATACTGGAGGACTAGACCTGGGCACCACATCCACGGACTTGAGGACTAGACCTAAGCAGCACATCCACAGACTGAAGTACTGGACCTGGCCACCACATCCACACCTGGAGGACTAGGCCAGGACACCACATGCACAGCTGGAGGATTGGACCTGGGCACCACATCCAAAGACTGGAGGACTGGACCTGCGCACCACATCCAAAGATTGGAGGACTGGACCTGGGTACCACATCCACCGACTGGAGGACTGGACCTGCACCACATCCACAGACTGGAGGACTGGACCTGGCCACCACATCCACAGTTGGAGAACTGGACCTTGACACCTCATCCACAGCCTGGAGGACTGGTCCTGGCAACACATTATAGACTGGAGGACTGGACCTGGGCACCACTTCCACAGACTCGAGGAATGGGCCTGGACACCACATTCACAGCTGGAGGACTGGACCTGGGCACCACATCCACAGAATGCAAAACTGTACCTAGGCACCACATCCACAGCTGGAGAACTGGACTTGGACACCGCACCCACAGCTGGAGGACTGGACCTGGGCATCCCATCCACTGACTGAAGAACTGGACTTCGGCACCACATCCACAGACAGGAAGACTGGACCTGGGCACCAGATCCGCAGACTGGAGAACAGGACCTGGACACCACATGCACAGCTAAATGTCTGGAATTTGACACCACATCCACAGAATGGAGGACTGGACCTTACCAACACATCCACAGCTGGGGGACTGAACCTGGCCACCACATCCACAGCTGGAGGACTGGACCTGGCCACCACATCCACAGACTTGATGACTAGACCTAAGCACCACATCCACAGAATGGAGGACTGGACCTTACCAACACATCCACAGCTGGGGGACTGAACCTGGCCACCACATCCACAGCTGGGGGACTGGACCTGGACACCACATCCACAGCTGCAGGACTGGACCTGGACACCACATCCACAGCTGCAGGACTGGAACTGGGCACCACATCCACGGACTGGAGAATTGGACCTGGGCACAACATCCACAGACTGGAAGACTGGACCTGGGAACCACATCCACAGACTGGAGGACTGGACCTGTCTATCACATGTACAGCTGGAGGACTGGACCTGGCCACCACATCCACAGCTGGAGTACTGGACCTGTACACCACATCCACAAACCAGAGGACTGGACCTGGGCACTGCATCCACAGACTGGAAGAATGGACCTGGCCACGTCATCCACAGCTCGAGGACTGGACCTGGACACCACATCCACAGACTGGAGGTCTGGACCTGGACACCACATCCACAGACTGGAGGACTGGACCTGACCACCACATGCACAGCTGGAGGACTGGACCTTGGCACCACATCCACGGACTAGACCTGGGCACCACATCACCAGACTGGAGGATTGAACCTGGCCACCACATCCACAGCTGGAGGACTGGACCTGGCCACCACATCCACAGCTGGAGAACTGGACCTGCACAGTATATCCACAGACTGGAGGGTTGGACCTGGCCACCACATCTACAGACTGGAGGACTAGACCTGAGCAACACATCCACAGACTGGAGGACTGGACCTGTGCACCACATCCACAGGCTGGAGGACTGGACCAGGGCACCACATCCACTGACTGGAGGACTCTACCTGGGCACCACATCCACAGCTGGAGGACTGGACCTGGGCACAAGATCCTCAAACTGGAGGACTGGACCTGGACAACACATCCACAGACTGGACCTGGGCACCACATCCACAGACTGGAGGACTGGACCTGGGAACTACATCCACAGACTGGATCTGGGCACCACATCGAAAGACTGGATGACTGCACCTGGGCATCACATCCACAGACTGGCGAACTGTATCTGGGCACCATATCCACAAACTGGCAGACTGGAGCTGGGCACCACATCCAAAGACTGGAGGACTGGACCTGGGCACCACATCCACAGACTGGAGAGCTGGACCTGGGCAGCAGATCCACAGACTGGACCTGGGCACCACATGCACAGACTGGCACAATGGACCTGGGTGCCAGATCCACAGACTGGAGGACTCTACCTGGGCACCACATTCACAGACTGGGGGACTGGACCTGGACACCACATCCACGGACTAGACCTGGGCACCACATCCACAGCTGAAGGGCTGGACCTGGACAGCATATCCACAGACTGGAGGACTACACCTGAGCAACACATCCACAGACTGGAGGACTGGACCTGGGCACCACATCCAAAGACTGGAGGACTGGACCCGGGCACCACATCCACAGACTGGAGGTCTCTACCTGGGCACCACATCCACAGCTGAAGGACTGGACCTGGGCACCAGATCCTCAAACTGGAGGACTGGACCTGGGCACCACATCCACAGACTGGACTGGGCATCACATTCACAGACTGGAGAACTGTACCTGGTTACCACATCCACAGACTGGAGGACTAGACCTGGGCACCACATCCAAAGACTGGAGGACTGCACCTGGGTACCAGATCCACAATCTGAAGGACTGGGCCTGGGCACCAAATCCACAAACTGGAGGACTGGACCTGGCTACCACATCAACAGACTGGAGGACTGGACATGAGCACCACATCCACAGACTGGACGACTGGAACTGGGAACCACTTCCACAGACTGGTGGACTGCACTTGGGCACCACATCCACAGACTCGAGTAATTTACCTGGCCACCACATCCACAGGCTGGCGGACTGGCCCTGGGCACCACATCCACACACTGGAGGACTGGACCTGGGCACCACATCCACAGACTGGAAGACGTGACCTAAGCACCACATCCAAAGACTGGAGGACTGAACCTGGGCACAACATCTACAGACTGGCAGACTGGACCTGGGCACCACATCCACAGACTGGAGGACGTGACCTAAGCACCACATCCAAAGACTGGAGGACTGAACCTGGGCACAACATCTAAAGACTGACAGACTGGACCTGGGCACAACATCCACAGACTGGAGTACTGGATCTAAGCACCACATCCAGAGACTGCAGGACTGGACCTGGGCACCACGTCCAGAGCTGGAGGACTGGACCTGGACATCACATCCACAGACTGGAGGACTGGACCTGGCCACCACATCCACAGACTGGAGGACTAAACCTAAGCACCACATTGAAAGACTGGAGGACTGGACCTGGGCACCACATCCACAGACTGGAGGACTGGACCTGGGCACCAGATCCACAGACTGGAGGACTGGACCTGGGCACCACATCCACAGACTGGAGGACTGCACCTGGGCACCACATCCACAGTTGGAGGAATGGACCTGGACACCACATTCACATACTGAAGGACTGGACCTGGCCATCACATCCATAGCGTGGAGGACTGGACCTGGCCACCACATCCACAGACTGGAGGACTAAACCTAAGCACCACATTGAAAGACTGGAGGACTGGACCTGGGCACCACATCAACAGACTGGAGGACTGGACATGAGCACCACATCCACAGACTGGACGACTGGAACTGGGAACCACTTCCACAGACTGGTGGACTGCACTTGGGCACCACATCCACAGACTCGAGTAATTTACCTGGCCACCACATCCACAGGCTGGCGGACTGGCCCTGGGCACCACATCCACACACTGGAGGACTGGACCTGGGCACCACATCCACAGACTGGAAGACGTGACCTAAGCACCACATCCAAAGACTGGAGGACTGAACCTGGGCACAACATCTACAGACTGGCAGACTGGACCTGGGCACCACATCCACAGACTGGAGGACGTGACCTAAGCACCACATCCAAAGACTGGAGGACTGAACCTGGGCACAACATCTAAAGACTGACAGACTGGACCTGGGCACAACATCCACAGACTGGAGTACTGGATCTAAGCACCACATCCAGAGACTGCAGGACTGGACCTGGGCACCACGTCCAGAGCTGGAGGACTGGACCTGGACATCACATCCACAGACTGGAGGACTGGACCTGGCCACCACATCCACAGACTGGAGGACTAAACCTAAGCACCACATTGAAAGACTGGAGGACTGGACCTGGGCACCACATCCACAGACTGGAGGACTGGACCTGGGCACCAGATCCACAGACTGGAGGACTGGACCTGGGCACCACATCCACAGACTGGAGGACTGCACCTGGGCACCACATCCACAGTTGGAGGAATGGACCTGGACACCACATTCACATACTGAAGGACTGGACCTGGCCATCACATCCATAGCGTGGAGGACTGGACCTTGCCACCACATCCACAGCTTGGACCTGGCCACCACATCCACAGCTGGAGGACTGGGCCTGGACACCATATTTACAGACTGGAGGACTGGACCTGGCCACCATATCCACAGACTGGAGGACTGGACCTGGCCACCACATCCACGGACTGTACCTGGGCACTACATCCACCCACAGACTGTAGGACTGAACTTGGGAACTACATCCACAGACTGGCAAACTGGATCTGGGCACCACATCAAAAGACTGGATAAGTGCACCTGGGCATCACATCCACAGACTGGAGAAATGAACCTGGGCACCACATTCACAGACTGGAGGACTGGACCTGGGCACCACATCCACAGACTGGAGAACTGGGCCTAAGCACCACATCCAAAGACTGGAGGACTGGACCTGGGCACCTCATCCAGAGCTGGAGGACTGGACCTGGGCACCTCATCCAGAGCTGGAGGACTGGACCTGGACACCACATCTACATACTGGAGGAGTGGACCTGGGTACCACATCAACAGACTGGAGGACTAGACCTAAGCACCACATTCAAAGACTGGAGGACTGGACCTGGGCACCACATCCACAGACTGGAATGCTGCACCTGGGCACCACATCCACAGACTGGAATGCTGCACCTGGGCACCACATCCACAGTTGAAGGAATGGACCTGGACACCACATCCACATACTGGAGGACTGGACCTGGCCTGTTATGATGCGGTGGTCTAGGAGCAACATGGAACGAGCTCTGAAGGAAGTGGTAACTGTACTGACCGCAGGCCCTAAGCTCAACACAACACTAGAAGTAGCCGTGGAATGCTCCTAACTCTCCCTAGCATCTCGTCACAGCCTAAGAGCTAACTACCCCTAAAGACAGAAGCAGGAAAACTATCTTGCCTCAGAGAAAATCCCCAAAGGATAGATTAGCCCCCCACAAATAATGACTGAGTGGAGAGGGAAAAGACATACACAGAATGAAACCAGGATGAGCACAGGAGGCCAGTCTAGCTTGATAGATAGGACAGGATGGAATACTGTGCGGTCAGTATAAAACAGTACAAAAACCCACGCAGAGTTTACAAAAAATCTCCACACCTGACTAAAGGTGTGGAGGGTAAATCTGCTTCCCAGAGCTTCCAGCAAGACAGAATTAATTCATACTGATAACGCTGGACAAACATAGAAAGCACAGAACGGATAAGTCCACAATCTGTGAACAGAAACACGCAAGCAAAAACTTAGCTTTGCTGAACTGGTCAGGATAACAGGGAAATCCAAAGAGATGTGAATCCAACCAGGAACCATTTACAAGTGGCACTGGCTAAAGGAAAGAGCCAGGCATAAATAGCCAAGCAGAAAAGGCGATCAGTGGAAGCAGCTGAAGACCGCTAACTCCAAGGAGCAGCCATACCACTTGAAACCACAAGAGGGAGCCCAAGAGCAGAACTCACAAAAGTGCCACTTACAACCACCAGAGGGAGCCCAAGAACGGAATTCACAACAGTACCCCCCCTTGAGGAGGGGTCACCGAACCCTCACCAGAGCCCCCAGGCCTATCAGGACGAGCCAAGTGAAAAGCTCGAACCAAATCGGTGGCATGGACATCGGAGGCAACAACCCAAGAATTATCCTCCTGGCCATAACCCTTCCACTTGACAAGATACTGAAGCCTCCGCCTCGAAAAACGAGAATCCAAAATCTTCTCAACCTCATATTCCAACTCTCCCTCAACCAACACCGGGGCAGGAGGGTCAACCGAGGGAACAACGGGCACTACATATCTCCGCAACAAAGATCTATGGAAAACATTATGAATGGCAAAAGAGGCTGGAAGAGCCAAACGAAAAGACACCGGATTAATAATTTCAGAAATTTTATAAGGACCAATAAACCGAGGCTTAAACTTAGGGGACGAAACCTTCATAGGAACATGACGAGAAGACAACCAAACTAAATCCCCCACACGAAGCTGGGGACCAACACACCGACGGCGGTTAGCAAAACGCTGAGCCCTTTCCTGAGACAACGTCAAATTGTCCACCACATGAGTCCAAATCTGCTGCAGCCTGTCCACCACAGAATCAACACCAGGACAATCAGAAGGCTCAACCTGCCCAGAAGAAAAGCGAGGATGAAAACCAAAATTACAAAAGAAAGGTGAAACCAAAGTAGCCGAACTAGCCCGATTATTAAGGGCAAACTCGGCCAACGGCAAAAAAGACACCCAATCATCCTGATCAGCAGACACAAAGCATCTCAAATAGGTCTCCAAGGTCTGATTAGTTCGCTCAGTTTGGCCATTAGTCTGAGGATGAAACGCCGAAGAAAAAGACAAATCAATGCCCATCCTAGCACAAAAGGCCCGCCAAAATCTAGAGACAAACTGAGAACCTCTGTCAGACACAATATTCTCCGGAATGCCATGCAAACGAACCACATGCTGAAAAAATAATGGAACCAGATCTGAGTTAGAAGGCAACTTAGGCAAAGGCACCAGATGGACCATTTTAGAGAATCGGTCACAAACAACCCAGATAACAGACATCTTCTGGGAAACAGGAAGATCCGAAATAAAATCCATGGAAATATGCGTCCAGGGCCTATCAGGGACAGGCAAAGGCAAAAGCAACCCACTAGCGTGGAAACAGCAAGGCTTGGCTCGGGCGCAAGTCCCACAGGACTGCACAAAAGCACGCACATCGCGTGACAAGGAAGGCCACCAAAAGGACCTAGAAACCAAATCTCTGGTACCAAAAATCCCAGGATGACCAGCCAACACTGAACAATGAACCTCAGAAATTACCTTACTTGTCCATCTATCAGGAACAAACAGCTTCCCCACTGGACAGCGGTCAGGCCTATCAGCCTGAAATTCCTGAAGTACCCGCCGCAAATCAGGGAAGATAGCAGAAAGAATCACCCCCTCCTTAAGAATGCCAACCGGCTCAAGGACTCCAGGAGAATCAGGCGAAAAACTCCTAGAGAGGGCATCAGCCTTAACATTCTTAGATCCCGGAAGATACGAGACCACAAAATCAAAACAGGAGAAAAACAGGGACCATCGAGTCTGTCTAGGATTTAGCCGCTTGGCCGACTCGAGGTAAATCAGATTCTTATGATCGGTCAGGACCACAACGCGGTGTTTAGCTCGCTCAAGCCAATGTCGCCACTCCTCAAACGCTCACTTCATAGCCAACAACTCCCGATTGCCGACATCATAATTGCGTTCCGCAGGCGAAAACTTTCTGGAAAAAAAAAGCACACGTTTCATCAAAGAACCATCAGAATTCCTCTGAGACAAAACGGCCCCTGCCCCAATCTCAGACGCGTCAACCTCAACCTGAAATGGAAGAGAAACATCCGGCTGACACAACACAGGGGCAGAAGTAAATCGGCGTTTAAGCTCCCGAAAGGCCTCAACAGCCTCAGAGGACCAATTCGTCACATCAGCGCCTTTCTTCGTCAAATCAGTAAGGGGCTTAACCACACTGGAAAAGTTGGCAATGAAACGGCGATAGAAATTAGCAAAGCCCAAAAATTTTTGAAGGCCTTTCACAGATGTGGGTTGGATCCAGTCATGAATAGCTTGGACCTTAACAGGATCTATTTCTATAGACGAGGGAGAAAAAATAAAACCCAAAAAAGAGACCTTCTGAACTCCGAATAGGCACTTAAACCCCTTCACAAACAAAGCATTATCACGAAGGATCTGGAACACCATCCTGACCTGCTTCACATGAGACTCCCAATCATCGGAAAAAAATCAAAATATCATCCAAATATACGACCATGAATTTATCAAGATAATTGCGGAAAATATCATGCATGAAAGACTGGAACACAGATGGAGCATTAGAGAACCCAAATGGCATCACAAGGTATTCAAAATGGCCTTCGGGCGTATTAAATGCAGTTTTCCATTCGTCACCCTGTTTAATACGAACAAGATTATATGCCCCTCGGAGGTCAATCTTAGTAAACCAACAAGCCCCCTTAATCTGAGCAAACAAATCAGTAAGCAAAGGCAAGGGGTATTGGAATTTGACCGTGATCTTATTAAGAAGACGATAATCAATACAGGGTCTCAAGGAGCCATCCTTAGCAACAAAAAAGAAACCGGCTCCCAATGGTGACGAAGAGGGCCGAATGTGCCCCTTCTCCAAAGATTCCTTAACATAACTCCGCATGGCGGCATGCTCTGGCACAGACAGATTGAAAAGTCGGCCCTTAGGGAACTTGCAACCAGGAATCAAGTTAATAGCACAATCACAGTCCCTGTGCAGAGGAAGGGAACTGGACTTGGGCTCATCAAATACATCCTGGAAATCCAACAAAAACTCAGGGACCTCAGAAGAGGGGGAAGAGGAAATTGACATCAAAGGAACATCACTATGTACCCCTTGACAACCCCAACTAGTCACAGACATAGTTTTCCAATCCAGCACCGGATTATGTTCCTGTAACCATGGAAAACCCAGTACAACAACATCATGCAGGTTATGCAACACCAGAAAACGTCAATCTTCCTGATGTGCAGGAGCCATGTACATAGTCATCTGTGTCCAGTACTGAGGTTTATCCTTGGCCAAGGGTGTAGCATCAATACCCCTCAAAGGAATAGGGCTCTGCAAAGGCTGCAAGGAAAAACCACAGCGCCTGGCGAGTTCTAAGTCCATTAAGTTCAGGGCAGCGCCTGAATCCACAAATGCCATGACAGAAAAGGACGACAATGAGCAAATCAGGGTCACAGATAAGAGAAATTTTGGCTGTATAGTACTAATGGTAACAGACCTAGCGACTCTCTTAGTACGCTTAGGGCAATCAGAGATAACATGAGCAGAATCACCACAGTAAAAACACAGCCTATTCTGACGTCTGAATTCCTGCCGTTCTGTTCTAGTCAAAATCCTATCACATTGCATAGGTTCAGGACTCTGCTCAGAGGATACTGCCATATGGTGCACAGCTTTGCGCTCGCGCAGACGCCGATCAATCTGAATGGCTAGCGACATAGATTCGCTCAAACTGGCAGGCGTAGGGAAGCCCACCATAACATCTTTAACCCCTTTACCCCCAAGGGTGGTTTGCACGTTAATGACCAGGCCAATTTTTACAATTCTGACCACTGTCCCTTTATGAGGTTATAACTCCGAAACGCTTCAACGGATCCTGGTGATTCTGACATTGTTTTCTCGTGACATATTGTACTTCATGATAGTGGTAAAATTTCTTTGATAGTACCTGCGTTTATTTGTGAAAAAAACGGAAATTTGGCGAAAATTTTGAAAATTTCGCAATTTTCAAACTTTGAATTTTTATGCAATTAAATCACAGAGATATGTCACACAAAATACTTAATAAGTAACATTTCCCACATGTCTCCTTTACATCAGCATAATTTTGGAACCAATTTTTTTTTTTGTTAGGGAGTTATAAGGGTTAAAAGTTGACCAGCAATTTCTCATTTTTACAACACCATTTTTTTTTAGGGACCACGTCTCATTTGAAGTCATTTTGAGGGGTCTATATGATAGAAAATGCCCAAGTGTGACACCATTCTAAAAACTGCACCCCTCAAGGTGCTCAAAACCACATTCAAGAAGTTTATTAACCCTTCAGGTGTTTAATAGGAATTTTTGGAATGTTTAAATAAAAATAAACATTTAACTTTTTTACACAAAAAATTTACTTCAGCTCCAATTTGTTTTATTTTACCAAGGGTAACAGGAGAAATTGGACCCAAAAAGTTGTTGTCCAATTTGTCCTGAGTACGCTGATACCCCATATGTGGCAGTAAACCACTGTTTGGGCGCATGGGAGAGCTCGGAAGGGAAGGAGCGCTATTTGACTTTTCAATGCAAAATTGACAGGAATTGAGATGGGACGCCATGTTGCGTTTGGAGAGCCACTGATGTGCCTAAACATTGAAACCCCCCACAAGTGACACCATTTTGGAAAGTAGACCCCCTAAGGAACTTATCTGGATGTGTGGTGAGCACTTTGACCCACCAAGTGCTTCACAGAAGTTTATAATGCAGAACCGTAAAAATAAAAAATCATATTTTTTCACAAAAATTATATTTTTGCCCCCAATTTTTTATTTTTCCAAGGGTAAGAGAAGAAATTGGACCTCAAAAGTTGTTGTCCAATTTGTCCTGAGTACGCTGATACCCCATATGTGGCAGTAAACCACTGTTTGGGCGCATGGGAGAGCTCGGAAGGGAAGGAGCGCAGTTTGACTTTTCAATGCAAAATTGACAGAAATTGAGATGGGACGCCATGTTGCGTTTGGAGAGCCACTGATGTGCCTAAACATTGAAACCCCCCACAAGTGACACCATTTTGGAAAGTAGACCCCCTAAGGAACTTATCTAGAGGTGTGGTGAGCACTTTGACCCACCAAGTGCTTCACAGAAGTTTATAATGCAGAATCGTAAAAATAAAAAATCATATTTTTTCACAAAAATTATATTTTTGCCCCCAATTTTTTGTTTTTCCAAGGGTAAGAGAAGAAATTGGACCTCAAAAGTTGTTGTCCAATTTGTCCCGAGTACGCTGATACCCCATATGTGGCAGTAAACCACTGTTTGGGCGCATGGGAGAGCTCGGAAGGGAAGGAGCGCCGTTTGACTTTTCAATGCAAAATTGACAGGAATTGAGATGGGACGCCATGTTGCGTTTGGAGAGCCACTGATGTGCCTAAACATTGAAACCCCCCACAAGTGACACCATTTTGGAAAGTAGACCCCCTAAGGAACTTATCTGGATGTGTGGTGAGCACTTTGACCCACCAAGGGCTTCACAGAAGTTTATAATGCAGAGCCATAAAAATAAAACAAAATTTTTTTCCCACAAAAATTATTTTTTAGCCCCCAGTTTTGTATTTTCCCTAGGGTAACAGGAGAAATTGGACCCCAAAAGTTGTTGTCCAATTTGTCCTGAGTACGCTGATACCCCATATGTGGGGGGGAACCACCGTTTGGGCGCATGGGAGGGTTCGGAAGGGAAGGAGCGCCATTTGGAATGCAGACTTAGATGGAATGGTCTGCAGGCGTCACATTGCGTTTGCAGAGCCCCTAATGTACCTAAACAGTAGAAACCCCCCACAAGTGACACCATTTTGGAAAGTAGACCCCCTAAGGAACTCATCTTGATGTGTTGTGAGAGCTTTGAACCCCCAAGTATTTCACTACAGTTTATAACGCAGAGCCATGCAAATAAAAAATATTTTTTTTCCACAAAAATTATATTTTAGCCCCCAGTTTTGTATTTTTCCAAGGTTAGCAGGAGAAATTGGACCCTAAATGTTGTTGTCCAATTTGTCCTGAGTACGCTGATACCCGATATGTGGGGGGGAACCACCGTTTGGGCGCATGGGAGGGCTCGGAAGGGAAGGAGCATCATTTGGAATGCAGACTTAGATGGATTGGTCTGCAGGCGTCACATTGCGTTTGCAGAGCCCCTAATGTACCTAAACAGTAGAAACCCCCCACAAGTGACCCCATATTGGAAACTAGACCCCTCAATGAACTTATCTAGATGTGTTGTGAGAACTTTGAACCCCCAAGTGTTTCACTACAGTTTATAACGCAGAGCCGTGAAAATAAAAAATCTTTTTGTTTTCCCACAAAAATTATTTTTTAGCCCCCAGTTTTGTATTTTCCCAAGGGTAACAGGAGAAATTGGTCCACAAAAGTTGTTGTCCAATTTGTCCTGAGTCCGCTTATACCCCATATGTTGGGGTAAACCCCTGTTTGGGCACACAGGAGAGCTCGGAAGGGAAGGAGCACTGTTTTACTTTTTCAACGCAGAATTGGCTGGAATTGAGATCGGACGCCATGTCGTGTTTGGAGAGCCCCTGATGTGCCGAAACAGTGGAAACCCCCCCAATTATAACTGAAACCCTAATCTAAACACACCCCTAACCCTAATTCCAACGGTAACCCTAACCACACCTCTAACCCTGACACACCCCTAACCCTAATCCCAACCCTATTCCCAACTGTAAATGTAATCTAAACCCTAACCCTAACTTTAGCCCCAACCCTAACTGTAGCCCCAACCCTAACCCTAACCCTAGCCCTAACCCTAGCCCTAACCCTAGCCCTAACCCTAGCCCTAACCCTAACCCTAGCCCTAACCCTAACCCTAACCCTAGCCCTAACCCTAGCCCTAACCCTAACCCTAGCCCTAACCCTAGCCCTAACCCTAGCCCTAACCCTAGCCCTAACCCTAGCCCTAACCCTAGCCCTAGCCCTAACCCTAGCCCTAACCCTAACCCTAGCCCTAATGGGAAAATGGAAATAAATACATTTTTTTTTATTTTTCCCTAACTAAGGGGGTGATGAAGGGGGGTTTGATTTACTTTTATAGCGAGTTTTTTAGCGGATTTTTATGATTGGCAGCCGTCACACACTGAAAGACCCTTTTTATTGCAAAAAATATTTTTTGCAATACCACATTTTGAGAGCTATAATTTTTCCATATTTTGGTCCACAGAGTCATGTGAGGTCTTGTTTTTTGCGGGACGAGTTGACGTTTTTATTGAAAACATTTTTGGGCACGTGACATTTTTTTATCGCTTTTTATTCCGATTTTTGTGAGGAAGAATGACCAAAAGCCAGCTATTCATGAATTTCTATTGGGGGAGGCGTTTATACCGTTCCGCGTTTGGTAAAATTGATAAATCAGTTTTATTCTTCGGGTCAGTACGATTACAGCGATACCTCATTTATATCATTTTTTTATGGTTTGGTGCTTTTATACGATAAAAACTATTTTACAGAAAAAATAATTATTTTTGCATCGCTTTATTCTCAGGACTATAACTTTTTTATTTTTTTGCTGATGATGCTGTATGGCGGCTCTTTTTTTGCGGGACAATATGACGCTTTCAGCGGTACCATGGTTATTTATATCTGTCCTTTTGATCGCGTGTTATTCCACTTTTTGTTCGGCGGTATGATAATAAAGCGTTGTTTTTTGCCTCGTTTTTTTTTTTTTTTTCTTACGGTGTTTACTGAAGGGGTTAACTAGTGGGACAGTTTTATAGGTCGGGTCGTTACGGACGCGGCGATACTAAATATGTGTACTTTTATTGTTTGTTTTTTTTTATTTAGATGAAGAAATGTATTTATGGGAATAATATTTTTTTTTTTTTTTTCATTATTTTGGAATATTTTTTTTTATTTTTTTTTACACATTTGGAATTTTTTTTTTTTACTTTTTTACTTTGTCCCAGGGGGGGACATCACAGATCAGTGATCTGACAGTTTGCACAGCACTCTGTCAGATCACTGATCTGACATGCAGCGCTGCAGGCTTCACAGTGCCTGCTCTGAGCAGGCTCTGTGAAGCCACCTCCCTCCCTGCAGGACCCGGATCCGCGGCCATCTTGGATCCGGGGCTCGAGCAGGGAGGGAGGTGAGGAGACCCTCGCAGCAACGCGATCACATCGCGTTGCTGCGGGGGGCTCAGGGAAGCCCGCAGGGAGCCCCCTCCCTGCGCGGTGCTTCCCTGCACCGCCGGCACATCGCGATCATCTTTGATCGCGGTGTGCCAGGGGTTAATGTGCCGGGGGCGGTCCGTGACCGCTCCTGGCACATAGTGCCGGATGTCAGCTGCGATAAGCAGCTGACACCCGGCCGCGATCGGCCGCGCTCCCCCCGTGAGCGCGGCCGATCGGCTATGACGTACTATCCCGTCCAGGGTCAGATAAGCCCAGGGCACCTCGACGGGATAGTACGTCTAAGGTCACAGAGGGGTTAAGGGCTTCAGAAAGACCTTTTCTGAAAATAGCAGCCAGAGCATCCTCATTCCATTTAGTGAGCACAGACCATATTCTAAATTTCTGGCAAGAGCAGAACTCACAAAAGTGCCACTTACAACCACCGGACGGAGCCCAAGAACGGAATTCACAACACTGGCCACCACATCCACAGCTGGAGGACTGGACCTGGACACCACATTTACAGACTGGAGGTCTGGTCCGGGGCACCATATCCACGGACTGGACCTGGGCACCACATCCACAGACTGGACCTGGGCACCACATCCACAGACTGGAGGACGGAACTTGGGAAGTACATCCACAGACTGGCAAACTCGATCTGGACACCACATCCAAAGACTGGATAACTGCACCTGGGCATTACATCCTGTCACAATATTGTATGAAATATAATATGATGTTGTAGCTTTGTCCTTCAGCTCATGCTGGGGGCTAAAACCCCCCTTCTCTCTCTGGCTCTCTTTGTTTCTCTGTGTGATTCGGAATGTATGGTAGAAGGGGGTTTTATTGCCGGGCCATAAATTCCAGGCTCGACGAAAGTCACTCGCCCCCTCCCGACTGCACTAGCTGGAACTGGTAAAAATGGCTCCAAAATCCATGGAAGTCCTTTGTTCCATTATGATAAGATATTGAGCTAATGAGTTAGGGTAGAAAAAGGAAAAAAAAAATATTCTTTACGTCCCTCGGCGGATCTTTCCGCCACTCTAAACATGAGCTTCTAACTCCATCAGGTAAAAAAAGTTAGGATTTCTCAGTAATTATGCATCACAAATAGGACATTTTTGATCTCATTAGAATGCCAATGTTAATACGAGATGAATGCTGGGTTTGTTATGACCATGACATGTTCTGTAGCGGAGTTACAGACATTTGACAAATTTAGGGAAAAGTTAGTTAAACTGAAGAGGTAGGAGGGACGGGGTAATCCAACCCCTTTTAGTGATGTCACCAGGATAAGCTATAAGTGTTATGCCAGACCCCAGCAGTGAGTCTGTCTGTTGGAGCCTATGTGAGCCTGACGTGAAGAGCTGTTCCTAACCCGTCCTAATGCATTGGGACATATGGACCTAGCCTGGTTGCCTGAACTGATATGAACTAAGAACATGTGAGTTGTACCTTTTCTTATTTAATCCCTGTTTATTTTATAATTACCTTGTACATATTTTTTCAATTGTCTCATATTGTAACATCTTTATATGACTTTTTATAAACACTGCCTGAAAATCATTTATGGAGTATAATATTTAATATACTAGGTTCGTTCTCCTGTTCTAAAATGTACCCTGTCTTCTGAAGGGAATGACGCTACTGTTTTGGGTTAGCTTCGGACCCGTTTAATCGAAGCTGGTGGCAGCTTAAAGTGTGCCGGCCTTTGGGTGTTGTTGTAGGGACTGCGGCATTGATAATTATTGTTCCTGCCTGAGTGGGAGTAGTTTATCGCGTCGCTGCAGCGTGCCCAATAGCCAGTACATAGCAGGCAGCCTTTCTGGCAACTAATTACCCCAGGTGCAGTACCTAATCTGACCTGAGAGTAAGGGGGGCGCCAGAGAGCTGCAAGTTTTAAGTGGAACTGTAAGCGGGATATTGAAGAGCAGTGGGATACCTAAAATAAGCCCCTGCTGTAAACTAAGAGGTCAATAGACTTGGGTGTGTTTTTCCATCACATTGTGGAGTGGAGGGATAACTAAGATAAGCCCCCCTGCACATGTGATAGCCGTCTGTTGACCTAAAGTCACCCTGATCTGTGACGTGGGGGGTGACGGTCATGGTTTGAATCGTGACAAATTGGTGGCAAGGTGGTGGGATATCTTAGAGCATTAGTGATTTGGTTTGAGTGATCATTCCTCTCACTAAAAACTTGCAAAGTTCTTGCGAGAAGTTTGGAGAACGAACTCAGTGTTTATTAGTCCTGAGACAATTGTGTGTACTGGTAATTATCCCTTATCTTTCTCTTCGTTTCTCTATCCTATCTTTTATTTGGCAACCATGGCTGCAAAAGGGGAAGCCTGGTACACCCAGCAGAAGAAGGACACTCTTGCTGGGATATGCACGTACCATGGCCTGAACCCCCAGGGTAAGACCAAGGCTCAAATGGTCGCTGATCTGGTGCAATTTGAAGCAGACCAAGCCAGGCCACAGAGCCCAGAGGCCGCAGAAGCCAGCACAAGCGAACATGGTGCTGCCGCAGAGGTCCAACCACTGAATACGGGCCCTACTGGCAAACAGGGGGGCGCAGACCTCCTCCTGCAGCTGGCTCTGCAACAATGCTCCGCAGATGACCTAGAGAGACGTCTGCAGCTGATTCAGCAATACCGGCAGGAGGCCCAGCAAGCCGAACGAGAGACCCGAGCCAAGCGAGAGGCCCAGGCCCAGCGAGCCAAGCGGGAGGCTGAGAGAGCAGAGCGCCAAGCCCAGCGAGAACATGAACTGGAGATGCATCGGCAGGGGGGGGATGCCCTCCACCGCCCTCCACCGCCCAGAGCCGTGAGCCCAGCAGCGCTCAGATACCTAAGCCCCGGCCTGATCACTTTCCTGTTATGGAAAAGGACGGGGACTTGGACACTTTTCTGCGGGCCTTTGAGAAAGCCTGCAGACAGTACCAGCTGCCTGCACAAGAATGGGCACGATACCTGACACCAGGGCTGAGAGGCAAAGCTCTGGAGGCGTTTGCTGCCCTCCCTCAAGAACAAGATGGAGACTATGAGGCCATCAAGCAGGCCCTGATAGCCAAGTACCAGCTTACACCCGAGGTGTACCGTAGAAAGTTCAGGAACCTCCAACGTGGCCCACACAACATTTACAGTGATGTGGTGCATGGACTGGGGACCCACTTTGACCAGTGGACCCAAGGACTGTCAGTGATCACCTTTGCACAGCTGCGAGACTTGATGATCAAAGACCAGTTCTTACATCTTTGCCCAGCTGAGGTGCGACAGTTCGTGATGGACAGAGAACCCAAAGACGTGATGAAAGCAGCGCAGATTGCCGATGCCTATGAGGCCAACCGTAGATTGGAAGGGCGGAAGCCAGTCACCACCAGCTGGAGAGGGGGTAAGCCTGCAACCAACGCCAGTACCCCTGCCAGCCAACACACCAGAGGTCCTGTTCTCATGGCCAACAACACCAGACCTACCACCGAACCTCGCCAGTGTTACCACTGCAGGCGGCCTGGTCATATCAGTACCTACTGTCCAGACAAGCCGAAGAACCCCCCAGCCAAGGCCCCAGGGCCTAATGCAGCAGTTCTTTTGGTGGGTGGTGTGGTTGGGAGGGTGTGTGACAAAGTATAGCATGTCACGGTGGGAGGCCATGTTGCTATAGGCCTCAAGGACACCGGGGCTGAACGAACCCTCATCCGACCCGAACTGACGGCCCCTGAAGAAATCATTCCGGGGAAAACCCTAACTGTCACTGGGATTGGGGGCATCAGCTGTCCCTTACCGATGGCCTGGGTTTATATTGATTGGGGTGCCGGGAGCGGGGTGAAGGAAGTGGGGCTGTCTGATAATTTGCCCACTGATGTTTTGTTGGGGACTGATTTGGGGAGGATGGTTTCATACTACGTTCCTGACACCCCTCCCCAATCTACTAATGAGGGTAACGTTAACCCTGATGATGATGATGATGATGATGATAATAATGATGGGAAATCGCATGTGTTACCTGACCATGCTTTATCTTGTAATGATGCATCTAATAACCATTTTTTCCCTAGGATTGATGGTGAAAATGTTGGACCTCTGCCAACTGAACCTGATAACCATTTTTCTGCAAAGGTTAATGTGTCCATAGGTACAGGCATGCTCAGCCACGTCGCTCTGCGGAGTGAGACAGCTGAGGAACCCCTAGCAGGGGCAAGAGTCGGTGCTACAGGAAATGGGGAGATGCATGGGAACCGTGAGAAAGGTGACGCCATGAAATTGACCAGTGCCACCGAGGAAGGTAACTGGCCCATAAGTAGCACTGCCCCTGGAGTGTTGGGGGTGGATGGGGAGGTAGAGCCCATAGCAGCGCCGGCTGATGGGTCTGTAGAAACCCCCGAGGAGACAGCCTACGTAGCTGCTGTCACCCGCAGTCAGAGTGCCCGGAACGGAGATAACTGTCGGCCTTCCGGACCCTCCTCAGTCATCAGTGTGACTGAACCAGAGGTGGACCCAGAGCAGGTCCAAGAGGGTTCCCGTGGGGAAGGGACCCTGCCATCGCTTCTGGCTTGCCCTAACCAGGAGTTTCAGGCCGCTCTGTGCACAGATGCGAGCCTAGAAAGTTTGAGACAACTCACCGAGACGCCCACCTCCGAGACTGATAAGGAGAGGGTGTTCTGTGAACGAGGAAGGTTATACCGGGAGACAGTACCTGGAGAATCACAAAAGGAGTGGTTGAGGGAAAGACAGCTGGTCGTCCCGCAGCAATTCCAGGGTGAGTTGTTACGGATTGCCCATGAGATCCCGCTAGCTGGACACTTGGGGATCAGCAAAACTAAGGCCCGGCTGTCTCAACACTTCTATTGGCCTAAGATGGGGACAGATGTGTCAAACTACTGCCGCTCCTGTATCACTTGTCAAAAAGTGGGGAAGGCGGGGCATGCTCTTAAGGCTCCCCTGATCCTTTTACCAGTGATAGAGGAGCCTTTCCAGAGAATCGCGGTGGACATTGTGGGCCCGCTGGCTGTCCCCAGCAGCTCTGGAAAGCAATACATCCTTACTGTGGTAGACTTCGCTACCCGGTACCCAGAGGCAGTAGCTCTGTCGTCAACTAGGGCAGATAAGGTGGCGAATGCCCTGTTGGCCATCTTTTCACGTGTAGGGTTTCCCAGGGAAACGCTTACTGATCAAGGGACCCAATTTATGTCTCGCCTAATGGAGGCTCTCTGTAATAGAATGCAGGTGAAGCACCTGGTATCGAGTGCGTATCACCCACAGACCAATGGCTTGTGTGAACGCTTCAATGGTACCCTCAAACAGATGCTACGCATGCTGGTTGAGACCCAAGGGCGCGACTGGGAGCGGTACCTCCCACACCTGCTATTCGCTTACCGAGAGGTTCCGCAGGCCTCGACGGGGTTCTCCCCCTTCGAGCTCCTGTACGGCAGGCGAGTCCGGGGACCACTTGGGTTGGTAAGAGAATCCTGGGAAGAGGAGCCAATCCCTTCTGAAGTGTCCATAGTGGAGTATGTCATGTGCTTCCGTGACAAGATGCAGACCTTGACGCAGTTGGTGCATGACAACATGACGCAGGCTCAGGCTGACCAGAAGCACTGGTACGACCAGAACGCCCGGGAGCGGACCTACCACGTGGGTCAAAAGGTGTGGGTGCTGGTCCCCGTACCAAAGGATAAGCTTCAGGCAGCCAGGGAGGGCCTGTACGTCGTCCACCAACAGCTCAACCCGGTCACCTACGTGGTCACGCTTGACCACGCTCGGGGTAGGCGAAAGGCCTTTCACGTCAACATGATGAAGGCTCATCACGAACGTGAACCTTTCGTCCTACCGGTCTGCAGCTTGCCAGAAGACGGTGAGGAAGACACCCTCCTGGACATGCTGGCCCAAGACAAGGCCAATGGGTCCATCGAGGACGTGGAGGTAAGCGCCTCGTTAACTGAACCCCAGCGGTTGCAGTTGCAAACCACACTGGAACCCTTCCAGGTCGTGTTCTCCAACCGACCTGGGAGGACTGAGTTAGCAGTCCACGAGGTGGACACCGGGAATCACGCCCACTACGGCGAACACCCTATCGAATCTCTGACTAGGTGCAGCAGATTATGCGCCAAGAGATCGATGAGATGTTACAGCTGGGGGTGATTCAACGGTCAAAGAGCGCGTGGGCATCACCTGTAGTTCTCGTGCCAAAGAAGGACCAGACCACCCGGTTCTGCGTGGACTACAGGGGGCTCAACGCCATCACAGCCTCTGACGCGCACCCAGTGCCGCGCATCGAGGAGCTGCTGGATAAGTTAGCTGGCGCAGATTACCTAACAATAATGGATCTGAGTAGAGGATACTGGCAGATTCCCATGAGCCCCGAGGCGCAGGAGAAGTCCGCCTTTATCACACCCTTTGGACTGTACGAATACACGATCATGCCCTTCGCCATGAAGAATGCCCCTGCCACTTTCCAGCGGATGGTCAACCTCCTGCTTCAAGGACTGGAGAAGTACGCCATGGCGTACTTGGATGACATTGCCATCTTCAGCCCCTCCTGGGAGGAACACCTGCAGCATCTCACGGAGGTGCTCAGGCGAATTCACCAAGCAGGACTGACTATCAAGCTGGGAAAGTGCCAGATGGGCATGAGGGAGGTTCACTACCTGGGCGCGATCGTGAACTGGCCCACTCCCATGACCAAGAAACAGGTGATGTCCTTCCTGGGCACTGCAGGGTACTGTAGGCGCTTCGTACAGCACTATAGTAGCCTGGCAAAACCTTTGACGGACCTCACCAGGAAGAAGCTATCCCACATTGTCAACTGGACAGATGGCTGTGAGGGGGCCTTCGAGGCGTTGAAAACCGCACTGTGCAACGCCCCTGTGTTGAAAGCAGTCGACAGCAGTCGACCGTTCTTGGTGCAGACCGACGCCAGCGATTTTGGCCTTGGTGCTGTACTCAGCCAGGTTGACTCGGAGGACCAAGAGCACCCCGTGTTATACCTGAGCCGGAAACTTTTGCCGAGGGAAGTGGCCTACTCCACCATCGAGAAGGAGTGCCTGGCCATAGTCTGGGCCCTGCAGCACTTGCAACCCTACTTGTACGGTCGCCCCTTCACTGTGGTGACCGACCACAACCCTCTGCGCTGGCTAAACGCCATGTGTGGAACCAACGGCAGGTTGCTATGCTGGAGCCTTGCCCTTCAGCAGTTTGACTTCACCATTGAACACAAAACGGGCAAAGAGCATGGGAATGCAGATGGACTCTCCCGCCAGGGTGAACCTACTGAGGTGCCCATGGAGGCATACCGTGGGGTACTGCCTCCCTAGCGCACACCAAAAGGGGGAGGTGTCACGATATGGTATGAAATATCATATAAGTAACTTCTCTTGCTCAAGGCTGTGGGCTAACAAGCCCCCCTTCCCTTTCACTCAACCAAGAGCTGCTTTGCCAGTGTAGATGGGAGAAGAAGAGTTTATTACCTCTAGCTCGGAGAGCAGAAGTATTTACGACCGTCATTTCCTGTATAAGCTCTTGTCCAGCTATAAGTGAACTAGAAACTTCGAGGATCCATGAAAGATTCTTTGTATAGTGTTTGTTAGATATTAGGCAAACGATTTAAGCTAGAAATAGGAAAAATATATATTCCTTAACGTCACTCGGCGGAGCTGTCAACCGCTGTAAACATGAACTTCTAACTCCATCTGGTAAAGAAGTAGGGATTTCTCTGTAAATATGTATCCCAGATAGGACATATTTGATCTCATTAGAATGCCCACGTTAATCCGAGATGTATGATGGGTTTGTTATGACTATGACATGTTTTGTAGCGAAGTTATAGAAATTAGAGAGAATAGTTTTAAGTTTAGTCATAATGTAGAGAGAGGAGGGTCTGGATAAACCAGCCTTTCTGTGATGTCACAGCCTTAAGGTTTTAAGTGTCTGGAAGGCTCTGAGAAGTCTCTTCTTCTTCTTCCTGCTGGCTTGCTTGCTTCTTCTTTTCCTGGAAGAGCTGAGCACGTCCCATGAACTGGGACGTATGGAAAACTGCACTAGCCTGGGTGCCTGCCATGCTTTGAACATGTGAGTGTTACTTTTTCTCATTTAATCCCTGTTTATTTCATAATTACCCTTGTACATATTTGCAATTGTCTCATTTGTAACATCTTTATAAAATATTTTTGATAAAGCACTGCCTAATTTTTTATGGGATATAATATTATATGTTAGTTCATTCTCCATGCTCTAAAAACCGTACCCTAAGTCTTCTGAAGGGAAATACGCTACTGTTGTGTTGGGTTAGCTTCGGACCCGTTTAATCGAAGCTGGTGGCAGCGAGAGTGTGCTGACTTTTGGGTTATGCTGAAGCGACTGCGGCGTTGATAATTATTGTTCCTGCCTGAGTGGGAGTAGTATATCGCGTCGCTGCAGCGTGCCCAATAGCCAGTACATAGCAGGCAGCCTTTCTGGTGACTAATAACCCAGGGTGCAGTACCTAATCTGACCTGAGAGTAAGGGGGCGCCAGAGAGCTGCAAGTGTTAAGTGGAACTGTAAGCGGGATATACATAAATCCCTGCAGTTTGTGGTATATTGAAAGCAGTGGGATACCTAGAATAAGCCCCTGCTGTAAACTAAGAGGTCAATAGCCTTGTGTGTGTTTTCTCATCACATTAGCAGTGGAGAGATAACTAAGATAAGCCCCCCTGCACATGTGATAGCCGTCTGTTGGCCCAAAGTCACCCCGACCCGTGACGTAGGGGTGACGGTCACGGTGTGAATTGTGACAAATTGGTGGCAGTGGTCAGGGGATTCCTGACACCAGGCTCGACGAAAGTCACTCGCCCCCTCCCGACTGCACTAGCTGGAACTGGTAAAAATGGCTCCACAATCCATGGAAGTCCTTTGTTCCGTTATGATAAGATATTGAGCTAATGAGTTAGGCTAGAAAAAGGAAAAAATATATATTCTTTACATCCCTCGGCGGATCTATCCGCCACTCTAAACATGAGCTTCTAACTCCATCGGGTAAAAAAGTAGGGATTTCTCAGTAATTATGCATCACAAATAGGACATTTTTGATCTCATTAGAATGCCAATGTTAATACGAGATGAATGCTGGGTTTGTTATGACCATGACATGTTCTGTAGCGGAGTTACAGACATTTGACAAATTTAGGGAAAAGTTAGTTAAACTGAAGAGGTAGGAGGGACGGGGTAATCCAACCCCTTTTAGTGATGTCACCAGGATAAGCTATAAGTGTTATGCCAGACCCCAGCAGTGAGTCTGTCTGTTGGAGCCTATGTGAACCTGACGTGAAGAGCTGTTCCTAACCCGTCCTAATGCATTGGGACATATGGACCTAGCCTGGTTGCCTAAACTGATATGAACTAAGAACATGTGAGTTGTACTTTTTCTTATTTAATCCCTGTTTATTTTATAATTACCTTGTACTGTTCTTCAACTATATCAATAGTAAAAGAATAAAAACTGAAAATGTAGGCCCCTTAAAAAATAGTGAGGAAAGAATGGTTGTAGATGACGAGGAAAAAGCTAACATATTAAACACTTTCTTCTCCACGGTATTCACGGTGGAAAATGAAATGCTAGGTGAAATCCCAAGAAACAATGAAAACCCTATATTAAGGGTCACCAATCTAACCCAAGAAGAGGTGCGAAACCGGCTAAATAAGATTAAAATAGATAAATCTCCGGGTCCGGATGGCATACACCCACGAGTACTAAGAGAACTAAGTAATGTAATAGATAAACCATTATTTCTTATTTTTAGGGACTCTATAGCGACAGGGTCTGTTCCGCAGGACTGGCGCATAGCAAATGTGGTGCCAATATTCAAAAAGGGCTCTAAAAGTGAACCTGGAAACTATAGGCCAGTAAGTCTAACCTCTATTGTTGGTAAAATATTTGAAGGGTTTCTGAGGGATGCTATTCTGGATTATCTCAATGAGAATAATTGTTTAACTCCATATCAGCATGGGTTTATGAGAAATCGCTCCTGTCAAACCAATCTAATCAGTTTTTATGAAGAGGTAAGCTATAGGCTGGACCACGGTGAGTCATTGGACGTGGTATATCTCGATTTTTCCAAAGCGTTTGATACCGTGCCGCACAAGAGGTTGGTACACAAAATGAGAATGCTTGGTCTGGGGGAAAATGTGTGTAAATGGGTTAGTAACTGGCTTAGTGATAGAAAGCAGAGGGTGGTTATAAATGGTATAGTCTCTAACTGGGTCGCTGTGACCAGTGGGGTACCGCAGGGGTCAGTATTGGGACCTGTTCTCTTCAACATATTCATTAATGATCTGGTAGAAGGTTTACACAGTAAAATATCGATATTTGCAGATGATACAAAACTATGTAAAGCAGATAATACAAGAGAAGATAGTATTCTGCTACAGATGGATCTGGATAAGTTGGAAACTTGGGCTGAAAGGTGGCAGATGAGGTTTAACAATGATAAATGTAAGGTTATACACATGGGAAGAAGGAATCAATATCACCATTACACACTGAATGGGAAACCACTGGGTAAATCTGACAGGGAGAAGGACTTGAGGATCCTAGTTAATGATAAACTTACCTGGAGCAGCCTAGTTAGACCGCACATGGAGTACTGTGTCCAGTTTTGGGCACCGGTGCTCAGGAAGGATATAATGGAACTAGAGAGAGTACAAAGGAGGGCAACAAAATTAATAAAGGGGATGGGAGAACTACAATACCCAGATAGATTAGCGAAATTAGGATTATTTAGTCTAGAAAAAAGACGACTGAGGGGCGATCTAATAACCATGTATAAGTATATAAGGGGACAATACAAATATCTCGCTGAGGATCTGTTTATATCAAGGAAGGTGACGGGCACAAGGGGGCATTCTTTGCGTCTGGAGGAGAGAAGGTTTTTCCACCAACATAGAAGAGGATTCTTTACTGTTAGGGCAGTGAGAATCTGGAATTGCTTGCCTGAGGAGGTGGTGATGGCGAACTCAGTCGAGGGGTTCAAGAGAGGCCTGGATGTCTTCCTGGAGCAGAACAATATTGTATCATACAATTATTAGGTTCTGTAGAAGGACGTAGATCTGGGGATTTATTATGATGGAATATAGGCTGAACTGGATGGACAAATGTCTTTTTTCGGCCTTACTAACTATGTTACTATGTTATGTTACTATGTTACATATTTTTTCAATTGTCTCATATTGTAACATCTTTATATGACTTTTTATAAACACTGCCTGAAAATCATTTATGGAGTATAATATTTAATATACTAGATTCGTTCTCCTGTTCTAAAATGTACCCTGTCTTCTGAAGGGAATTACGCTACTGTTTTGGGTAAGCTTCGGACCCGTTTAATCGAAGCTGGTGGCAGCTTACCGTGTGCCGGCCTTTGGGTGTTGTTGTAGCGACTGAGGCGTTGATAATTATTGTTCCTGCCTGAGTGGGAGTAGTTTATCGCGTCGTTTCAGCGTGCCCAATAGCCAGTACATAGCAGGCAGCCTTTCTGGTGACTAATTACCCCAGGTGCAGTACCTAATCTGACCAGAGAGTAAGGGGGGCGCCAGAGAGCTGCAAGTTTTAAGTGGCACTGTAAGGAGGATATACATAAATCCCTGCAGTTTGTGGTATATTGAAGAGCAGTGGGATACCTAAAATAAGCCCCTGCTGTAAACTAAGGTCAATAGACTTGGGTGTGTTTTTCCATCACATTGTGGAGTGGAGGGATAACTAAGATAAGCCCCCCTGCACATGTGATAGCCGTCTGTTGACCTAAAGTCACCCCGATCTGTGACGTGGGGGTGACGGTCACGGTATGAATCGTAACACATCCACAGACTGGAGAACTGTACCTGGGCACCACATCCACAGACTGGAGGACTCGAACTGGGCACCACATCCACAGACTGTATCTGGCAACCACATTCACAGACTGAAGGATTTGGCCTGGGCACCACATCCACAGACTGGAGGACTGGACCTGGGCACAACATCCACAGACTGAAGGACTGGACCTGGGCATCACATCCACAGACTGGAGGACTAGACCTAAGCACCACATTCAAAAACTGGAGGACTGGACCTTGGCACCACATCCACAGACTGGAGAGCTGGGCCTGGCCACCACATCCACAGCTGGAGGACTGGATCTACACAGCATATCCACAGACTGGAGGACTGGACCTGGCCACCACATCCACAGACTGGAGGACTGGACCTGGCCACGACATCCACAGCTGGAGGATTGGATCTGGGCACCACATTCATGGACTAGACCTGGTCACCACATCAACAGACTGGAGGATTGAACCTGGACCACACACATCCATAGCTGGAGGAATGGACCTGGCCACCACATCTACAGCTGGAGGTCTGGACCTGCACAGCATATCCACAGACTGGAGGACTGGACCTGGCCACCACATCTACAGACTGCAGGACTAGACCTGAGCAACACATCCACCGACTGGAGGACTGGACTAGGGCACCACATCCACTGACTGGAGGACTCTACCTGGGCACCACATCCACAGCTGGAGGACTGTTTTGCGGGTTTAGAACGGGTGGATACACCACGCCATGGAGGAGACTGGCACCGGCTTCTCTTGAGAAGAGAGGCCAGGTGGATAATACGCACCAATGCGGCCGGTCCTGTTGGGCTTAATGATAAAATCGACATGGCGTTTTTTTTGTAAAATAAGGGTTTGTGAAATGAGGTAAATATTATGAAGGTCCTTCTGTATTTTAAATAATAGGTCTTTTGTATCATTGTTTTTATGCATTTTAAGTCACATGTATTTTGCTCCGTTAGGCGGAGCTGATGGCTATGACACAGGACGTATGGGAGTTTCCTTGAGCTAACACAGGTGAAAAGGGATCTCCCCGCTTCCTGTTGTCAGGACCCGTAGAAGCGCTCGTAAGCGTGAAACGGCCGTTGTCCGTCATCCTCCACTCCCCTCCCTGCTAAGTTTGTCCATGCTGTAATAAAGGATTGGATTTTACCTGCCCGGTGAGTGCGTTCCTCTCTTCTTATACATTTGGACATCCACAGAATGGCAGACTGGACCTGGGCACCACATCCACAGACTGGAGGACTGGACCTGGGCACCACATCCACGCACTGGACCTGGGCATAACATCCACAGACTGGAGAACTGTACCTGGGCACCACATCCACAGACTGGAGGACTGGAATTAGGCACCACATCCACAGAATGGCAGACTGGACCTGGCAACCATATCCACAGACTGGAGGACTGGGCCTGGGCACCACATACACAGACTGGAGGACTGGACCTGGGCACTACATCCACAGACTGGAGGACTGGACCTGGGCCCCACATCCATGCACTGTACCTGGGCACCACATCCACAGACTGGAGGACTGGAGTTAAGCACCACATCCATAGAATGGCAGACTGGACCTGGCAACCACATCCACAGACTGGAGGATTGGGCCTGGGCACCACATCCACAGACTGGAGGGGTGGACCTGGGCACAACATCCACAGACTGAAGGACTGGACCTGGGCACCATATCCACAGACTGGAGGACTAGACCTAAGCACCACATTCAAAGACTGGAGGACTAGACCTTGGCACCACATCCACAGACTGTAGAGCTGGACCTGGGCACCACATCCACAGACTGGCAGAATGGACCTGGGCACCAGATCCACAGACTGGAGGAATGGACCTGGGCACCAGATCCTCAAACTGGAGGGCTGGTCCTGGGCACCACATCCACAGACTGGACCTGGGCACCACATCCACTGACTGGAGGACTGGACCTCGGAACTACATCCACAGACTGGCAGACTGGATCTGGGCACCACATCAAAAGACTGGATGAATGCACCTGGGCATCACATCCACAGACTGCAGGATTGAACCTGGCCACCACATCCACAGCTGGAGGACTGGACGTGGACAGCATATACACAGACTGGAGGACTGGACCTGGCCACCACATCTACGGACTGGAGAACTAGACCTGAGCAACACATCCACAGACTGGAGGACTGGACCTGGGCACCACATCCACAGACTGGAGGACTGGACCTGGAAACTACATCCACAGACTGGCAGACTGGATCTGGGCACCGTATCCAAAGACTGGATGACTGCACCTGGGCATCACATCTACAGACTGGAGAACTGTATCTGGGCACCATATCCACAGACTGGCAGACTGGAGCTGGGCACCACATACAAAGACTGGAGGACTGCACCTGGGCATCAAATCCACAGACTGGACCTGGGCTCCAAATCCACAGACTGAACCTGGGCACCACATCCCCAGACTGGAGGACTGGACCTGGCCACCACATCCACAGACTGGAGAACTGGACATGAGCGCCACATCCACAGACTGGATGACTGGACCTGGGAACCACATCCACAGACTGGTGGACTGCACCGGGGCACCACTGTTATGACCTGGTGGTCAGGACAATAATGGACCTGGTGGTTAAGAGCACACGGAATGACCTGATAGTTACTGATAATAAAGGACGAGCTCTGGAACGTGGGAACTCTGCTGACCGCAATCCCTAAACCTATCAAACACACTAGAAATAGCCGTGGATTGCGCCTAACGCTCCCTATGCAACTCAGCACAGCCTAAGAAACTAGCTAGCCCTGAAGATAGAAAAATAAAGCCTACCTTGCCTCAGAGAAATTCCCCAAAGGAAAAGGCAGCCCCCCACATATAATGACTGAGTAAAGATGAAAATACAAACACAGAGATGAAATAGATTTAGCAAAGTGAGGCCCGACTTACTGAACAGACCGAGGATAGGAAAGGTTACTTTGCGGTCAGCACAAAAACCTACAAAAAGACCACGCAGAGGACGCAAAAAGACCCTCCGCACCGACTCACGGTGCGGAGGCGCTCCCTTTGCGTCCCAGAGCTTCCAGCAAGCAAGACAACAAATTAAATAGCAAGCTGGACAGAAAAATAGCAAACCAAAGAAATACAAGCTGGAACTTAGCTTCTGATGGGAAGACAGGTCACAAGAACGATCCAGGAGTGAACTAGACCAATACTGGAACATTGACAGGTGGCATGGAGCAAAGATCTAAGTGGAG
The DNA here is from genome assembly GCF_032444005.1 of Ranitomeya imitator. Classification (NCBI taxonomy): domain Eukaryota; kingdom Metazoa; phylum Chordata; class Amphibia; order Anura; family Dendrobatidae; genus Ranitomeya; species Ranitomeya imitator. Next base: position 134,109 of record NW_027194872.1, read on the forward strand.
TTAAATAGAGCAGCAGCTAACGAATTAACCTCATCACCTGTGGAAGGAAACTCAGAAACACCCACCAGAGGAAGTCCATGGACAGAACCAGCCGAAGTACCATTCATGACCACAGGAGGGAGCCCGACAACAGAATTCACAACACACCACATCCACAAACTGGAGGAATGAACCTGGGCACCACATCCACAGACTGGAGGACTGGACCTAAGCACCACATCCAGAAACTGGAGGACTGGACCTGGGCACCACATCCACAGCTGGAGGACTGGACCTGGACACCGTATCCAAAGACTGGCAGACTGGAGCTGGGCATCACATACAAAGACTGGAGGACTGCACCTGGGCACCAAATCCACAGACTGGACCTGGGCTCCAAATCCACAGACTGCACCGGGGCACCACATCCCCAGACTCGAGTACTTTATCTGGCCACAGCATCCACAGACAGGAGGAATGCCCCTGGGCACCACATCCACAAACTGTAGGAATGGAGCTGGGCACCACATCCACAGACAGGAGGACTGGACCTAAGCACCACATCCAGAGACTGGAGGACTGGACCTGGGCACCACATCCACAGCTGGAGGACTGGACCTGGACACCACATCCACATACTGGAAGAATGGACCTGGCCATCACATCCACAGACTGGAGGAATGGGCCTTGCCACCACATCCACAGTTGGAGGACTGGACCTGGCCACCGCATCCACAGCTGGAGGACTAGACCTGGCCACCACATCCACAGACTGGAGGACTGCACCTGGGAACCACATCCACAGTTGGAGGACTGGACCTGGGAACCACATCCACAGACTGGAGGACTGCACCTGGGCACCACATCCACAGCTGGAGGACTGGACCTGGCCACCACAACCAAAGGTCGAGGACTGGACCTGTATACAACATCCACAGACTGGAGGACTGGACCTTGCCACCACATCCACAGCTGGAGGGCTGGACCTGGCCACCATATCCACAGACTGGAGGACTGGACTTGGGCACCACATCCACAGACTGGACCTGGACACCACATCCACAGACTGGAGGGGTGAACCTGGGCACAACATCCACAGACTGAAGGACTGGACCTGGGCACCATATCCACAGACTGGAGGACTAGACCTAAGCACCACATTCAAAGACTGGAGGACTGGACCTTGGCACCACATCCACAGCTGGAGTACTGGACCTGGCCACCACATCCACAACTGGAGGACTGGACCTGCACAGCATATCCACAGACTGGAGGACTAGACCTGGCCACCACATCTACAGACTGGAGGACTAGACCTGAGCAACACATCCACAGACTGGAGGCCTGGACCAGGGCACCACATTCACTGACTGGAGGACTCTACCTGGGCACCACATCCACAGCTGGAGGACTGGACCTGGGCACCAGATCCTCAAACTGGAGGGCTGGTCCTGGGCACCACATCCACAGACTGGACCTGGGCACCACATCCACAGACTGGAGGACTGGACCTCGGAACTACTTCCACAGACTGGCAGACTGGATCTGGGCACCACATCGAAAGACTGGATGACTGCACCTGGGCATCACATCCACAGACTGGAGAACTGTATCTGGGCACCATATCCACAGACTGGCCGACTGGAGCTGGGCACCACATCCAATGACTGGAGGACTGGACCTGGGCATACATCCACAGACTGGACCCGAGCACCACATCCACAGACTGGCAGAATGGACCTGGGCACCAGATCCACAGACTGGAGGACTGGACCGGGGCACCACATCCACAGACTGGGAGACTGGACATGGGCACCACATCCTCAGACTGCAGGATTGAACCTGGCCACCACATCCACAGCTGGAGGACTGGACGTGGACAGCATATACACAGACTGGAGGACTGGACCTGGCCACCACATCTACGGACTGGAGAACTAGACCTGAGCAACACATCCACAGACTGGAGGACTGGACCTGGGCACCACATCCACAGACTGGACCTGGAAACCACATCCACAGACTGGAGGACTGGACGTGGGAACTACATCCACAGACTGGCAGACTGGATCTGGGCACCGTATCCAAAGACTGGCAGACTGGAGCTGGGCATCACATACAAAGACTGGAGGACTGCACCTGGGCACCAAATCCACAGACTGGACCTGGGCTCCAAATCCACAGACTGCACCGGGGCACCACATCCCCAGACTCGAGTACTTTATCTGGCCACAGCATCCACAGACAGGAGGAATGCCCCTGGGCACCACATCCACAAACTGTAGGAATGGAGCTGGGCACCACATCCACAGACAGGAGGACTGGACCTAAGCACCACATCAAGAGACTGGAGGACTGGACCTGGGCACCACATCCACAGCTGGAGGACTGGACCTGGACACCACATCCACATACTGGAAGAATGGACCTGGCCATCACATCCACAGACTGGAGGAATGGGCCTTGCCACCACATCCACAGTTGGAGGACTGGACCTGGCCACCTCATCCACAGCTGGAGGACTGGACCTGGCCACCACATCCACAGAATGGAGGACTGGACCTGGGCACCACACCATAGAATGGAGGACTGGACCTGGCCACCACATCCACAGAATGGAGGACTAGACCTAAGCACTACATTCAAAGATTGGAGGACAGGACCTGGGCACCAGATCCACAGACTGGACCTGGGCCCCAGATCCACAGACTGGAGGACTGGACCTGGGAACCACATCCACAGACTGGAGGACTGCACCTGGGCACCACATCCACAGCTGGAGGACTGGACCTGGCCACCACAACCAAAGGTCGAGGACTGGACCTGGACACCACATTCACAATCTGGAGGACGGGACCTGGCCACCGCATCCACAGACAGAAGGACTGGACCTTGCCACCACATCCACAGCTGGAGGGCTGGACCAGGACACCACATCCACATACTGGAGGACTGGACCTAGACACCACATCCACAGACTGGAGGACTGGACCTGGGCACCACACCATAGAATGGAGGACTGGACCTGGGCACCACATCCACAGTCTGGAGGAATGAACCTTGCCACCACATCCACAGCTGGAGGACTAGACCTGGCCACCACATCCACAACTGGAGGACTGGACCTGGACACCACATCCACAGTCTGGAGGACTGGACCTGGCCACCATATCCACAGACTGGAGGACAGAACCTGGGAACTGTATCCACAGACTGGCAGACTAGATCTGGGCACCGCATCCAAAGACTGGATGACTGGACCAGGGCACCACATCCACAGACTTGAGGACTAGACCTAAGCACCACATTCAAAGACTGGATGACTTGACCTGGGCACCACATCCACAGACTGGAGGACTGGACCTGGGCACCAGATTCACAGACTGGAGCACTGGACCTGGGCACCACATCCACAGACTGGAGGACTGGACCAGGACACCACATCCACACCTGGAGGACTGGACCTGGACACCACATCCACAGACTGGAGGACTGGACACTATATCCACAGCTGGAGGACTGGACCTGGACACCACATCCACAGACTGGAGGACTGGACCTGGGCACCACACCATAGAATGGAGGACTGGACCTGGACACCACATCCACAGACTGGAGGACTGGACCTGGGCACCACACCATAGAATGGAGGACTAGACCTGGCCACCACATCCACAGCTGGAGGACTGGACCTGGACACCACATCCACAGTCTGGAGGACTGGACCTGGCCACCATATCCACAGACTGGAGGACTGGACCTGTGCACCACATGCACGGACTGGACCTGGACACCACATTAACAGATTGGAGGACAGAACCTGGGAACTATATCCACAGACAGGAGGACTAGATCTGGGTACCACATCCACAGACTGGCAGACTGGACCTGGGCACCGTATCCAAAGACTGGATGACTGAACCTGGGCACCACATCCACAGACTGGAGGACTAGATCTGGGTACCACATCCACAGACTGGCAGACTGGACCTGGCCACCACATCTACAGACTGGAGGAGTGTGCCTGGGCACCACATCCACAGACTTGAGGACTAGACTTAAGCACCACATTCAAAGACTGGATGACTTGACCTGGGCACCACATCCACAGACTGGCAGACTGGACCTGGGCGCCAGATCCACCGACTGGAGGACTGGACCTGGGCACCACATTCACAGACTGGAGCACTGGACCTGGGCACCACATCCACGGACTAGACCTGGGCACCATTTCCACAGAGTGAAGGACTGAACCTAGCCACCAAATCCACAGCTAGAGGACTAGACCTGGGCACCACATCCACAGACTGGAGGACTGGACCTGGGCCCCATATCCAAAGACTGGAGGACTGGACTTGGGCACCACACCATAGACTGGAGGACTGGACCTGGGTACCACATCCACACCTGGAGGACTGGACCTGGACACTACATTCACAGACTGGAGGACTGGACCTAGACACCACATCCACAGACTGGAGGACTGGACCTGGACACCACATCCACATACTGGAGGACTGGACCTGGACACCACACCATAGATTGGAGGACTGGACCTGGGCACAACATCCACAGACTGGAGGAATAGACATTGCCACCACATCCACAGCTGGAGGACTGGACCTGGCCACCACATCCGCAGCTGGAGGGCTGGACCTGGACACCACATCCACAGACTGGAGGACTGAACCTGGGCACCACATCCACAGCTAGAGTACTGGACCTGGAGAGCATATCCACAGACTGGAGGACTGGACCTGGCCAACACATCTACAGACTGGAGGACTAGACCTGAGCACCACATCCACAGACTGGAGGACTGGACCTGGGCACCACATCCACAGACTGGAGGACTGGAGCTGGGCACCACATCTGTAATGGGGTCTATCAAGCTGGCGTACCTCTTTCAGTACCACCCCATGTTTCAGGAGGTCCACTCTGCTTTGGCTGGAGTCTGAATGAAGGACGCTGGCTGGAATTGCTTGGTTACATGGGCGCATATAAAAGATCACTGCTTCTCCACGTATTTCCAGTCTGACAACACTTTACTCACAGGACACAGAACATATCACCCAGATACAGAGGGCAGGCCAATAGAAAATGGCAGGCCAGACATACATGACAATAGCCGCATTTGGCCGGAGCCTGCCAATGTTTACTGTGGGAATTACAAAGGTGGGGGGCGGACAAAAGGGGAATATCGTGTCTCCTCTGCCGAGGGGCGCCGTGTCACGATAGTGTACAAAATGTAATATGATTTTGTAGCTTTGCCTGTTAGCCCATGCTGTGGGCTAAACACCCTCCCCACCTTCTCTGTGTGTTTCTGTTTGCGGGGATGTGTATGTGTTGAATCTGTTGATCCAAAACCCCTCATGCCCCTCCCAGAAGAATTTTTACGACTGCTATAGCTGCAGTGGACAGTTGTACCAGCTGAAACTGGTCTGATCTCTCTTTTAAAACATGAGGCTCTTTGTCCTAATCTTGTAAGATTCTGGGCCACCGATTTGGGCTAGGAAAATAATAAGTACATATTGCTGAAGTCCATCGGCGGATCTATCAACCACCGTAAGCGCTAGCCTCTAATTCCAGCAGGTAAAAAAGTATGGATTTCTCTGGAAATGTGTGTCCTACTAACCCGAATTTAGTATCTATAGAGAGCAAATCTTAATACAAGATGGATGAGGGGTGTGTTATGACTCTGCCAGATTCTCCAGCGAAGATATGACAATCATAAGAATGGTTGGAGAAAACTGTACAGCTGAGGAAAGAGGAGGGTGATCTTAACTCAACCCCCTTAGTGATGTCACAAGGCTGGAGTTTAAAAGTCTTTACACTTAACCCAACCGGGATTCAGCAGAGATTTTACTTAAGGAGCTGTTTCTACCCAGACCTCCTGATGCATTGGGACATTTGGGGTTTTGCCTGCCAGCATGGTTTTGCCTGACATGATCTGAGAACATGTGAGTTTTACCTTTCTTCTTTAATCCATGTTATTTTTATAATTACCTTATACATATTTTCAATTATCTCATATTGTAACATCTTTATATACCCTTCTTATTAACACTGCCTTAATTTTGGAGTAAAATATTTAAATTACTAGTTTTCGTTCTCCTGTTCTAAAACGTACCCTAAGTCTTCTGAAGGGAATTACGCTACTGTTTTGGGTTAGCTTTGGACCCATTAATCGAAGCTGGTGGCAGCATACCGTGTGCTGTGCCTTTGGGAATCGTTGTAACGACTGCAGCGTTGATAATTATTGTTCCTGCCTGAGTGGGAGTATTTAGATCACCTCGCTGCAGCGTGCCCAATAGCCAGTACATAGCAGGCAGCCTTTCTGGTGACTATTTACCCTAGGTGCAGTACCTAATCTGACCTGAGGGTAAGGGGGGGGGGGCGCCAGAGAGCTGCAAGTTCAAGCGGAACTGTAAAGCGGGATGTACATAAATCCCTGCAGTTTGTGGTATATTGAAGAGCAGTGGGATACCTAAAATAAGCCCCTGCTGTAAACTAAGAGGTCAATAGACTTGTTTGTGTTTTTTTTCATCACATAGTAGCAGTGGAGGGATAACTAAGATAAGCCCCCCTGCACATGTGACAGCCGTCTGTTGGCCTAAAGTCACCCCAATCCGTGACGTAGGGGTGACAGTCACGGTGTGAATCGTGACAGGAATGATCACTCAAACCAAATCACTAATACTCTAAGATCCCACCGCTGCCACCAATATGTCACGATTCACACCGTGACCGTCACCCCTACGTCACAGATCGGGGTGACTTTAGGCCAACAGACGGCTATCACGTGTGCAGGGGGGCTTATCTTAGTTATCCCTCCACTCCACAATGTGATGGAAAAACTCACACAAGGCTATTGACCTCTTAGTTTACAGCAGGGGCTTCTTTTAGTTATCCCACTGCTCTGCAATATACTACGAACTGCAGGGATTTATGTATATCCCGCTTTACAGTTCCGCTTGAACTTGCAGCTATGTACTGGCTATTGGGCATGCTGCAGCAAGGCAATATAACTACTCCCACTCAGGTAGGAACAATAATTATCAACGTCGAAGTTGCTATAACGACTCCCAAAGGCACAGCACACGGTATGCGGCCACCAGCTTCGATTAAACGGGTCCGAAGCTAATCCAAAACAGTAGCGCAATTCCCTTCAGAAGACTTAGGGTACGTTTTAGAACAGGAAAACGAAACTAGTATTTAGATATTTTACTCCATAAAAGATTAAGGCAGTGTTTATAAAAAAGGCATATAAAGATGTTACAATATGAGACAATTGAAAGATATGTACAAGGTAATTATAAAATAAATGGATTAAATGAGAAAAGGTAAAACTCACATGTTCTCAGTTCATTTCAGGCAAAACCATGCTGGTAGGCGGAACACCAAATGTCCCAGTGCATCAGGAGTTCGGGATAGAAACAGCTCCTCAAGTAAAAACCTCATACTCCAACTGAAGGCTGGGTTAAGGGTAGAGACTTTTAAACCCAAGCCTAGTGACATCCCTAAAGGGGTTGGTTTCCTCGGACCCTCCTCTCTCCTCAGATTCACCAAATTTAACACAAATTTGTATAATGCTCGTATCTCCGCTCCAGAACATGCCAGAATCCCAGCACACCCCTCATTCAGCTTATTTTAAAATTGGCTTTCTAATGAAACCAAATTTGGGCTATTTGGGACCTACAGTTCCAGAGAAATCCATATTTTTTTACCTGGTTGAATTAGAAGCTCCGGCTTACAGTGGCTGATTGATACGCCGATGGAGGTTAGCAATATATACTTATTATTTTTCTAGCCCAAATCGGTGGCCCACAATCTTACAAGATTAGGACAAAGAGCCCAATGTTTTAAAAGAGAGATCAGACCAGTTTCAGCTGGTACCATTGTCTATGCAGCTATACCGATCGTAAAAAATTCCTTTGCTCCCAGAGCTAGAGGCAGTAAAACCTTTCCTACACACACATTTCAGGAACACAAAGAGAAGGTGGGTTTTAGCCCACAGCATGGCACTAACAGGCAAGAGAAACTAAAATGTATATTATATATTATCCTCACAGCACCACATCCACAGACTGGACCTGGGCACCACATCCACAAACTGGAGGGCTGCAACTGAGAAACACATCCACAGACTGGAGGACTGGACCTAAGCACCGCATCCACCGATTTAAGGACTGGACCTAAGCTCCACATCGAAAGACTGGAGGATTGGACTTGGGCACCACATTGACAGACTGGAGGACTGGTCCTTGGCACCACATCCACAGACTGGAGGACTGGACCTGGGAACTACATCCACAGACTGGCAGACTCGATCAAGGCACCACATCCAAAGACTGGATGACTGCACCTGGGCATCACATCCACAGACTGGAGGACTAGACCTGGGCACCACATCCAAAGTCTGGAGGACTGCACCTGGGCACCAGATCCACAAACTGAAGTACTGCACCTGGTCAGCAAATCCACAGACTGGACCTGGGCACCACATCCACAGACTGGAGGACTGGACCTGGGCACCACATCCACAGAAAGGAGAGCTGGACCTGGGCACCACATCCACTGACTGGACTTGGGCCTCACATCCACAGACTAGCAGACTGGACCTGGGCACCACATCGTCAGACTGGAGGACTGTTCCTGGGCACCACATCCAAAGACTAGAGGACTGGACCTGGGCACCACATCCAAAGGCAGGAGTACTGGACCTGGGCATCACATCCAAACACTGGAGGACTGGACCTAAGCACCACATCCAAAGACTGGAGGACTGGACGTGAGCACCACATCCACAGACTGAAGTACTGGACCTGGGAACCACATCCACAGACTGGAGCAGTGCACCTGGGCACCACATCCACGAACTGGAGAAATGGACCTTGGCACCACATCCACAGACTGGAGGACTGGACCTAAGCCCCTCATCCAAAGACTGGAGGATTGGACCTGGACACCACATCCACTGTCTAGAGAACTGGACCTTGGCACCACATCCACAGACTGGTGGACTGGACTTGGGCACCACATCCTCTGACTGGAAGACTGGACCTAAGCACCACATTCAAAGACTGAGGGACTGGACCGGAGCATCACATCCACAGACTGGAGGACTGGATCTGGCACCAGATCCACAGATTGGATGACTGAAACTGGGCACCACATCCACAGACTAGACCTGGGCACCACATCCATAAAATGGAGAACTGGACCTGGGCACCACATCCACAGACTGGAGGACTGTAAGTGTGAAACACATCCACAGACTGGAGGACTGGACCTGGGCACCACATCCACAAACTGGAGGACTGGACCTGGGCACCACATCCACAGATTGGAAGACTGTACCTAAGCTTCACATCGAAAGACTGGATGACTGGACCTGGGCACCACATCCACTGACTGGACCTGGGCACCACATCCACAGACTGGAGGACTGGACCTGGGAACTACATCCACAGACTGGTAGACTGGATCTGGGCTCCACATCCAAAGACTGGATGACTGCACCTGGGCATCACATCCACAGACTGGAGAACTGTACCAGGGCACCACATCCACAGAATGGAGGACTAGACCTGGGCACCACATCCACAGACTGGCAGATTGGAACTGGGCACCACATCCAAAGACTGGAGGACTGCACCTGGGCCCCAGATCCACAAACTGAATTACTGGACCTGGGTACCAAATCCACAGACTTGACCTGGGCACCACATCCACAGACTGGCAGACTGGATCTGGCCACCACATCCACAGACTGGAGGACAGGGCCTGGGCACCACATCCACAGACTGCAGGACTGGACCTGGGCACAACATCCACAGACTGGAGGACTAGACCTAAGCACCACATTCAAAAACTGGAGGAGGACTGGACCTGGGCACCAGATCCACAGACTGGAGAGCTAGACCTGGGCAACAGATCCACAGACAGGACCTGGGCACCACATCCACAGACAGGCAGACTGGACCTGGGCACCACATAGTCAGACTGGAGTACTGGACTTGGGCACCACATCCAAAGACGGGAGGACTGGACCTGGGCACCACATCCAAAGACAGGAGGACTGGACATTGGGCATCACATCCAAAGACGGGATGACTGGGCCCAAGCACCACATCCAAACACTGGAAGAATGGACGTTAGCACCACATCCACAGACTGGATGACGGGACCTGGGCACCACATGAACAGACTGGACCTGGGCATCACATCCACAGACTGTAGGACTGGACCTAAGCACCACATCCAAAGACTGAGGGACTGGACCTGGGCACCACATACACAGACTGGAGGACTAGACCTGGCCACCACATGCACAGACTGGACCTGGGCACCACATCCACAGACTGGAGTACTGGACCTGGGCACCACATACACAGACTGGAGCACTGCACCTGGGCACCACATCCACAGAGTGGAGGACTGGACCTAAGCACCACATCTAAAGACTGAGGGACTGGACCTGAGAACCACATCCACAGACTGGAGGACTGGATCTGGCACCAGATCCACAGACTGGATGACTGAAACTGGGCACCATATCCACAGACTAGACCTGGGCACCACATCCATAGAATGGAGAATTGGACCTGGGCACCACATCTACAGACTGGAGAACTGGACCTGGGCACCACATCAACAGACTGGAGGACTGGAAGTGTGAAACACATCCACAGACTGGAGGACTGGACCTGGGCACCACATCAAAGTAATGGAGGACTCGACCTAGGCACCACATTCAAAAACTGGAGGAGGACTGGACCTGGGCACCAGATCCACAGACTGGAGAGCTAGACCTGGGCAACAGATCCACAGACAGGACCTGGGCACCACATCCACAGACAGGCAGACTGGACCTGGGCACCACATAGTCAGACTGGATTACTGGACTTGGGCACCACATCCAAAGACGGGAGGACTGGACCTGGGCACCACATCCAAAGACAGGAGGACTGGACATTGGGCATCACATCCAAAGACGGGATGACTGGGCCTAAGCACCACATCCAAACACTGGATGAATGGACGTTAGCACCACATCCACAGACTGGATGACGGGACCTGGGCACCACATGAACAGACTGGACCTGGGCACCACATCCAGAGACTGGAGCACTGGACCTGGGCATCACATCCACAGACTGTAGAACTGGACCTAAGCACCACATCCAAAGACTGAGGGACTGGACCTGGGCACCACATACACAGACTGGAGGACTAGACCTGGCCACCACATGCACAGACTGGAGGACTGGACCTGGGCACCACATACACAGACTGGAGCACTGCACCTGGGCACCACATCCACAGAGTGGAGGACTGGACCTAAGCACCACATCTAAAGACTGAGGGACTGGACCTGAGAACCACATCCACAGACTGGAGGACTGGATCTGGCACCAGATCCACAGACTGGATGACTGAAACTGGGCACCATATCCACAGACTAGACCTGGGCACCACATCCATAGAATGGAGAATTGGACCTGGGCACCACATCTACAGACTGGAGAACTGGACCTGGGCACCACATCAACAGACTGGAGGACTGGAAGTGTGAAACACATCCACAGACTGGAGGACTGGACCTGGGCACCACATCAAAGTAATGGAGGACTGGACCTGGGCATCACATCCACAGACTTGAGGACTGGACCTGGTCACCACTTCCACAGACTGGAGGACTGGACCTGGGCACCAAATCCACTGGCTGAAGGACTGGACCTGGGCACCATTTCCACAGACTGGAGGACTGGACCTGGGCACCAAATCCACTGGCTGAAGGACTGGACTTGGGCACCACATCCAGTGACTGGAGGACTGGACCTAAGAATCACATTCAAAGACTGGGGGACTGGACCTGAGCACCACATTCACAGACTGTAGGACTGGACCTGTGTGCCACATCCACACACTGGACCTGGGCCCCAGATCCACAGAAGGAGGACTGCAGCTGTGCACCACATCCATGGACTGGTGAACTGGACCTGGGCATCACATCCGCAGACTAGAGGATTAGACCTTGGCACCATTCCCAGACTATAGGACTGGAGCTGGTCACCGGATCCACAGACTGGAGGACTGCAACTGGGCACCACATCCACAAACTGGAGGACTGTACCTGGGCATCACATCCACAGACTGGAGAACTGGACCTAAGCACCTCATTCAAAGACTGGAGGACTTGCCCTGGGTACCACAGCCATAGACAAAATGGATTACTGGACCTGGGCACCAAATCCACAGACTGGAAGACTGGAGCTGAGCACCACATCCAAAGACTGAGGGACTAGACCTGAGCACCACATCCACAGACTGGAGGGCTGGACCTGGGCACCACATCCACAGAATGGAGAACTCGACCTGGGCACCACATTCACAGACTGGAGGACTGCACCTGGGCCACACAACCACAAACTGGAGGACTGTACCTGGGCATCACATCCACAGACTGGAGGATTGGACCCAAGCACCTCATTCAAAGACTGGAGGACTTGCCCTGGGTACCACAGCCATAGACTGGAGGACTGCACCTGGGCTCCAGTTCCACAGACTGGAGGACTGGACCTGGGCAAGACATCCACAGACTGAAGGACTGGATCTGGGCATCACACCTACAGACTGGAGGACTGCAACTGGCACCACATCCACAGACTGGAGGGCTGGGCCTAGGCACCTGTCGCGGATCCCACCGGCTCTGTCAGGGATCCCACCATGCTGCCACCAATGTGTCACGGATCCCACCGGCTATGTCCGGGATCCCACTGATCTGTCACAGTTCACAGGGAGGATACCTTTATCATACCCACCACTCACACCAATTTGTCACGAACCCGGGTTGTTTGGTTGCCCCTGATTTCTTCTGAAAGGGATTTATCTATGTCCCGCTTCCCAGTTCCAGTTTGTTACTTGCAGATCTCTGGCACCCCATTACCCTCAGGTCAGTCGGAGTACTGCACCTAGAGTAATTAATCGCCACAAAGGCTGCCTGTTATGTACTGGCTATTGGCCTCACAGCAGCAAGGGTGATATAACTACTTCCACTAATAATAATACTAATTTTATTTATTTAGCGCCAACATTTTCCGCAGCGCTTTACAAATTATAGAGGGGACTTGTAAAGACAATAGACATTACAGCATAACAGAAATCACAGTTCAAAATAGATACCAAGAGGAATGAGGGCCCTGCTCGCAAGCTTACAAATTATGAGGAAAAGGGGAGACACGAGAGGTGGAAGCGGAAAGGATAATTGTCAACACCGCCATCGCTACAAAGCCTACCAACTACATAGAATAAAGTATGCTGCCTCCAGCTCCGATTTTCAAAGTATTGACGGATCTAGAGCCAACCCAATCAGTAGCGTAATTCACTTCAGAGGACCCGACAGTTCATTTAGAGCATGGAGAGACAAGCTAGTAATTTTATATTTTACTCCAAAAAAAGGTAGACAGTGTTTACAAGGTATAAAAAAGATATTATAAAGAAGAAAAAATCATATGTACATTACAATTTCAAAAATAAAAGAAGGATTAAAATTGAAAAAACACATAGCATTCAGATGATATCATCTCCTGTTTGCCCCTGTGCTCAGGAGATACATCAAGATGCATGTCACATGTATAGAGAAGGACCCTGGGCAAAAAAACTTCAGAAGACTGCTCGCTTCACTACTTGTTTCTTAGCCTAAAACCCAGGCACTCCCCCTGCGGTGACATCACTTAGGGGCTGAAACCTCCCCTTTACTTTGACTTAGGAAAACTATGTTTTATGCCTAGCTCGCTGTTGAAATCTTGTATCTGGAATTCACACGGATCACGAGATGCGTCACGTCGGGGAGATTCTTTTAAGTGTAAACACGGAGCAATTACCCGAACCATTTACTGAGAAATTTGCACTTTGCCCTCGTTGCGTTTAACTGCTAGCGGTTTCAGGGAGTGATAGATCTATTGATAGACATCTGGAATATACAATTCTTATATCTTTAACCCTGATCGGTGCCAGAATATGTCACTTTAATAGAACAAAGAATCTCATGGTGGCTACACCAGTTTCAACTAGTACCATGTGGGAGGGAGAATTAGTAGTTTTAGGGACACTGCTCTGCCTGCAGTTAAAAGCAATAAAAATTCTTCTGGGAGGGGGAAATGAGGGGTTTAGGATTCACATATACACACAGGTGGAGGCAGAGTGGGAAAAGGGGGGGTCGGAATGGCCCACAGCATGTCTGCCATGGAACCTACTGGACTAAACTCACAATATGACATTTTTACATTATCGTGTCAGCACCACATCCACAGACTGGAGGACTGGATCTAGGTGCCACAGACTGGAGGACTGGACCTGGGGACAACATTCACAGACTGAAAGACTGTACCTGGTTACCACATCCACAGACTGGAGGACTGTACCTTTGATTGACCGAGGAGGAATGGACCTGGGCACCACAGGCAGACTGGTGGACTTCACCTGGCCACCACATTCATAGACTGGAGGACTGGACTTGGGCACCACACCCACTGACTGGAGTACTGGACCTGGGCACCACATCCACAGACTGGAGGACTGGACTTGGGCACCACATCCTCTGACTTGAGGACTGGACCTAAGCACCACATCCAAAGACTGAAGCACCACATCTGTTATGGCTGGCAATCAGGCAACACAGCGTGCAGTAATCAGCGCACATACAGAGATCTGGCAATAACCAAAAACAATAGGACAAGCTCTGAGACGTGGAATCTCTGTAGACTGCAGTACCTAATCTATCCTCACACAACTATAAGCAGCAGTGGATTGCGCCTAACAACTACCTATGCAACTCGGCACTGCCTGAGGAGCTGACTAGCCTGAAGATAGAAATACAAGCCTGACTTACCTCAGAGAAATACCCCAAAGGAATAGGCAGCCCCCCACATATAATGACTGTTAGCAAGATGAAAAGACAAACGTAGGAATGAAATAGATTCAGCAAAGTGAGGCCCGATATTCTAGACAGAGCGAGGATAGCAAAGAGAACTATGCAGTCTACAAAAACCCTAAAACGAAAACCACGCAAAGGGGCAAAAAGACCCACCGTGCCGAACTAACAGCACGGCGGTGCACCCCTTTGCTTCTCAGAGCTTCCAGCAAAAGTTAATAGCAAGCTGGACAGAAAAAACAGAAAACAAACTAGAAGCACTTATCTAGCAGAGCAGCAGGCCCAAGGAAAGATGCAGTAGCTCAGATCCAACACTGGAACATTGACAAGGAGCAAGGAAGACAGACTCAGGTGGAGCTAAATAGCAAGGCAGCCAACGAGCTCACCAAAACACCTGAGGGAGGAAGCCCAGAGACTGCAATACCACTTGTGACCACAGAAGTGAACTCAGCCACAGAATTCACAACACACATCCATAGAATGGAGAACTGGACCTGGGCACCACATCCACAGACTGGAGGACTGGATCTGGGGGCCATATCCACAGACTGGAACTGGGCACCACATCCACAGACTGTAGGTGTCACGATACTAGTGGATACAACTGGACATCAGTGGCTAGGTCAAAGAGACTGCAGACACATTGGTTTGAACAAGCAGAATTGTATTTGTGATCTGAATGCAATATAGCATGTAAGTCCAGATAAATGTTCAGTCAATCTGATAAACACTAATAGCAGAGCTGATACTCTGCGACACAGCATGCAAAGTCACTGAGCAATGAGTGCATAAGACACAGTCTCTTGCAGAGCAGAGGTACACACTAGCTGGCTGGAGTTCTTACTTCACCGCAGGTGTAGTCAGTCAGAGGTTTCTGAAGTCAGGTGTCCAGCAATCACTTGGTCAGCAGGCAGGGATCCAGACGTGCAGGTTGGCAGAGGACTCCGCTGTTAGGAAAGGACCAACAGGGATAGTAAGTCCAGGCTTGGGACTGCAAAGGAACAAGGTCCAAAACATAATACACAAGCAATGAAACAGAGCAGGTGCTGGCATTATATACAACTTTGGCAGGAAGCAAGATGGCCGACGTGAAACATCAAGATCCATGTTAACTACGGGCAAGTCTAAGGGCAAGAGAAACAGATTCCAGGACTAGATACTGACATTACTCCCACCTCAAGAACGGCCTCCGCACGACCCAAAACCAGGTTTGCCAGGGTACTTTTGATGGAACTGCTCAATCAGTCGGGAGGCGTTAATATTGTTCACGGGTTCCCAGGAATTCTCCTCTGAAGAATAGCCTTGCCATTTAATCAGATACTGCAATTGATTTCTGTAGATTCTTGAATCCAGAATCCTCTCAATGATGAACTGCTCTTGACCATCCACAAGAACGGGATCGGGAGGAGGAGATGAACGTCCTGGAAAAGGATTTACTACAGCCTTTAGTAGGGAAGTATGAAAGACAGGATGTATCTTCATTGTTCTTGGGAGTTTTAAGCGACATGCAACAGCACTACCAGACCACTGATCCTATAAGGACCGATGTACTACTGACCCAATTTAGGAGAAGGGATCTTCATCTTTAAATTCTTTGTAGATAACCAGACTAAATCTCCTACCTTAAATTTTGGTGTTGGTTTGCAAAATCTGTCAGCTGCATTCTTGTACCTATCTTGTGCGAAACCCAAAGTCTCTTTCAGAAGTTCAAGGTTCTGTTGAAGTGAAGAGATCCTGTCGGCAACTGCTGGTAAAGATGTATCTACCGGTAATCTGGGAAGAATGCTAGGGTGATATCCCAGGTTAGCGTAGAATGGAGACTGCTTGGTGGAGGCACTCTGGGAGTTGTTATAAGAAAATTCAGCCAATGGGAGTAGCCTTACCCAATCATCTTGCAAATGGCAAACGTAGCAGCGAAGGTATTGCTCCAGTGTTTGATTGGTACGTTCTGTCTGCCCGTTGGACTGTGGGTGGAAAGCAGAAGATAAGTTAACTTCTATGCCTAATGCCGAACAAAAGCTTCTCCAAAACTTTGAAGTAAATTGAACTCCACGGTCCGAAACAACTTCAACCGGAACCCCATGCAGACGAAAGATGTTCTGGATAATTAGATCAGCAGTGTCCTTCGCAGAGGGTAAACCGGAACTAGGGATGAAATGGGCCGCCTTGGTCAAGCGATCGACCACCACCAAAATTGTACTCTTTCCCTTGGAAAGGGGCAGTTCTACAATAAAGTCCATAGAAATGGATCCCCACGGGCGAGACGGCACCGACAAAGGCTGTAACAGACCAGTAGGGGAGGCACGTGGGACCTTGAATTTGGCACATACCTCACAAGATGAAACATACTTCTGAACATCCATCCGAAAACCTGGCCACCAGAAGAAGCGAGATAAGAATTCTTGAATCTTCTGAATTCCTCTGTGCCCTGCAACCTTAGAGTCATGAACCATTTTCAACACTCTTAACCTCACGGCTTCAGGAATGTAGAGGCGCCGTTCCCAGGTCCAAACTCCATTCCTAAAAAGAAGGCTTATGTTGTGAATTCTGCTTTTGGGTTCCCTCCAGTGGTTGTAGGTGGTAATGCAGTTGTCCCTGAGTTGCAGTCCTGGTCAGGTGTTTCTGATGATTGCTGTTCTGACTGGGGTATTTAGGTGTGCAGGATTCATTAGTCCTTGCCAGTTGTCCATGGTTCTGGGATGTTTTGGATCTTTGTCTGGTTCCTCCTGCCTTGCTGCCAATTCAGCAAAGATAAGTGTCTGGTTTTTGTTTCTGTGGCACACATGCTGTGTGCTTAATAATTCTGTGCTATTCATTTGTTTTCTCTTGTCCAGCTTAGACTGTGTCAGTGTTTTCTCAGTCTTGTTGGATTCTCTGGAGTTGCAGATATACGCTCCACATCTTTAGTTAGATGGTGGAGTTTTTTGTATTTTCTGCTGTGGATATTTTTGGAAGGATTTTAATATTGACCGCCTAGTATTCTGTCCTACCCTTTCCTATTTTAGCTAGAGTGGCCTCTTTTGCTAAATCCTGTTTCCTGCCTGCGTGTGTCTTTTCCTCTACTACTCACAGTCAATATTTGTGGGGGGCTGCCTATCCTTTGGGGTTCTGCTCTGAGGCAAGGTAGAATTCCTATTTCCATCTATAGGGGTATTTAGTCCTCCGGCTGTGTCGAGGTGTCTAGGATTTGTTAGGCTCACCCCACGGCTACTTCTAGTTGCGGTGTTAAGTTCAGGATTTGCGTTCTGTATAGTTTATACCAACTCCAGAGAAAGTTCCATGCGGCTCCAAGGTCACCGGATCATAACAGGCTTACCTCATCAGATGGCTAAGACAGGAAAAGATCAGAATTGTAAGCTTCTTTGATGACCTGCATCAAATCTTGGTTATGAATGACACCTACAAAATTGCAATCAGAAAGTATGGTCTTAGGTGGAGCATCTGGAACAGTGTCAGTAGAGTACATCCGGGATAGATCATCTGCTTTTCCATTGCGAGAACCTGGTCTATAAGAGATTGTAAAATTGAATTGGTTAAGGAAAAGACTCCAACGGGCCTGCCGGGGGGTCAGGCATCTTGCTGACCTGATGAACTCAAGGTTGCGGTGATCCGTGAGGACAACGATCGTCTGTGAAGCTCCTTGCAGAAGATGTCTCCACTCCTTGAAGGCGGCGATGATAGCCAGTAATTCTTTATTTCCTACATCATAGTTCTTTTCGGCAGGAGACAGTCGCTTGGAAAGAAAAGCACAAGGATGAAGTAAATTCTTCTCACCTGTTCTTTGTGACAGTATAGCCCCGACGGCACAGTTTGAGGCATCTACTTCAATAATGACGGCGAGTTCTGGGTCAGGATGGATCAGTACTGGTGCTGACGTGAACTTGGTCTTGAGCTGAGAGAATGCTTCTTGGGCTTGAGGGGACCAAATAAATGCTGTCTTCTTCTGTGTCAACCGAGTGATGGGCGAGACGATGTCAGAGAAGTTCTTGATGAAACGTCTGTAGAAGTTAGCAAATCCAATGAGACGTTGGACTTGCTTGACGTTCTTGGGGATTGGCCACTCCTGAATCGCCTTGATCTTGCTGTTATCCATACTCAGACCCTGTGGAGAAATTACATAACCTAAGAATTGGATCTCCGACTTGTGAAATTCGCACTTCCCCAGCTTGATGTACAGATGGTGTTCCCTCAAACGCTGCAAGACAGTCTTGACATGTTGCTGATGTTCCTCCATGGAGCTAGAACAAAATCAGAATGTCATCCAAATAGATTACGACAAAAAGATCAAGAATGTCTCTAAAAATATCATTTACTAGGTGTTGGAATGTTGCTGGGGCATTGCAAAGTCCAAATGGCATGACTAAATACTCAAAGTGTCCATATCGAGACCTAAATGCTGTTTTCCATTCGTCTCCAGGTCTTATACGGACTAGATTGTATGCCCCGCGTAAGTCCAATTTTGAAAAGACCTTGGCCTGCCGAACTCTCTCGAGAAGCTCCGGAATTAATGGCAGGGGGTAGCGGTTCTTGATGGTCACCTTGTTAATTTCCCGGTAATCAACACAGGGTCTGAGAGATCCATCCTTCTTTTTAACGAAAAAGATGGGTGCACCGGCTGGAGAGGACGAGGGGCGTATGAACCCCTTAGATAGGTTCTCGTCGATATATTCCTTGAGAGTCTTGAGCTCAGGACCGGACAATGGATAAATATTTCCAAAAGGAATGGTAGCAGCAGGCAGAAGCTCGATTGGGCAGTCATAAGAGCGGTGTGGTGGCAATTTGTCTGCATTCTTTTTATCGCACACATCCGAAAATTCTTTATAAACTGTCGGTAAACTTAGGTCCGATGATGGGTCGCCCGGAGATGGATCAATCGAATTCCCAGAAGTTACCTCCTTAGCTGGGAAGCGCAATCTCTTTGTCTCCCAGTCAATGATGGGATTTTGAGCCTGCAACCAGGGTAAACCCAAGATAATAGGGAAATGTGGAGAGGAAATCAGAAGGAAGGGCAATGTCTCCTGGTGATCATCTCCCATGAGGACCTTCAGTGATTCAGTCTGCTGGTCTACTGGGCCCGAGGTCAAAGGAGATCCATCCACAGTCTCCATCAGAATTGAAGATACTCTTCTCTGTGATCGGATTCCATATTGCTTAGCAAAAGAAGTGTCCATGAAGTTACCGCTGGCCCCAGAGTCTATAATGGCGGAACTGTTCACCCAATGGGAGTCAATCCAGATCTTGATAGGGAGGTAACAATGTGAGTCTTTTTTTTATTGACAGGGTATGAAACTGCAGAAGATAGAATAACAGCATTAATGGGTAATACCGTTTCGGAGGTTACAGAGTTCATATCTGAAAAGTCATAATCCGGAACAGTTGCTGCAATTTCGGGTGGCCCTGATTCGGAAGTCACGGAGTATGATTCAGAGAAGTCGCGTTCTACCACGGCTGCGGTTGTCCTGTGAGAACGACTGGGGCAATTGATAATAAAATGTCCTGACTTCCCGCAGTAAAAACAAACTCTTCTTGAAACGAAATTCCTTCCGTTCGTCACTTACTCGACTTCGTAGGGAATTTACCTGCATCGGCTCGGGTGCGGACTCGAGTCTGGAATCTCCTTAGGAAGAAAAGGAAGAAGCGATTTATTGCTGCAGTTCATCTCAGTCCACCTTTCTAGTTTTCGTTCGGAGATGCGAGCGTCTAGGCGAATACAGTGATTGATGAAATCTCCTAGAGCAGTGGGAGCCTTCGCACGTGCAAGCTCGTCCATGATAGAACTGGACAACCCCTTCTTAAATATTGAGTACTTTGCTGCACTATTCCAGGTGGTATCCTGAGCCCACCTTCTAAAGTCCATAGCATACTCAGTCACTGGGCGCTGACCTTGACGCAAATTCAGCAGGCCCGACTCCGCTGTAAGACCACAGTTCGGATCGTCAAACATCTGCCCCATGGCAGGGATAAACATATTGAAGTCATTCAGGCATGCATCCTGCGATTCTATCAGAGGGTTTGCCCAGGCAAGAGCCTTGTTAGTCAGCAACATGATAATAGTCAATACTTTGGATCGGTCCGTAGGAAACTGTGTGACATGTGCAGCAAAATATAAACGACACTGGTTCAGAAACTCACGGTATTTGTCTCGGTCACCACCAAACCTAAATGGCGGTAGTTTGGGGATGGCAGGAACAGAAGCCTGAGGTTGTGCCTCCAGAGCCGCAACTCGACCACGCAGTTCCTGAAGGGTCTGACTGAGCACTTGTATATCATATTTAGTCTTCCCCTCTATGCCTTCCATTCTGCTCTTCCATGTCTGCACTTCAGCGTATACAGTGGCAGTGATATTATTTAGCTTCTTAACATGCACCTCTAAAGTCTTTGACCCAGCCGCATCCATTTTTCAGGCTTGTGTATCCTGTCATGATACTAGTGGATGCAACTGGACACCAGTGGCTAGGTCAAAGAGACTGCAGACACATTGGTTTGAACAAGCAGAATTGTATTTGTGATCTGAATGCAATATAGCATGTAAGTCCAGATAAATGTTCAGTCAATCTGATAAACACTAATAGCAGAGCTGATACTCTGCGACACAGCATGCAAAGTCACTGAGCAATGAGTGCATAAGACACAGTCTCTTGCAGAGCAGAGGTACACACTAGCTGGCTGGAGTTCTTACTTCACCGCAGGTGTGGTCAGTCAGAGGTTTCTGAAGTCAGGTGTCCAGCAATCACTTGGTCAGCAGGCAGGGATCCAGATGTGCAGGTTGGCAGAGGACTCCGCCGTTAGAAAAGGACCAACAGGATAGTAAGTCCAGGCTTGGGACTGCAGAGGAACAAGGTCCAAAACATAATACACAAGCAATGAAACAGAGCAGGTGCTGGCATTATATACAACTTTGGCAGGAAGCAAGATGGCCGACGTGAAACATCAAGATCCATGTTAACTAAGGGCAAGTCTAAGGGCAAGAGAAACAGATTCCAAGACTAGATACTGACAGTAGGATTGGACCTGGGCCCCACATCCATTGAAAGGCAGACTGGACCTGGGCACCACATCCACAGCCTGGAGCACTGCACCTGGGCACCACATCTACAGACTGGAGAACTGGACCTGGGCACCACATCAACAGACTGAAGGACTGGAAGTGTGAAACACATCCACAGACTGCAGGACTGGACCTGGGCACCACATCAAAGTAATGGAGGACTGGACCTGGGCAACACATCCACAGACTTGAGGACTGGACCTGGGCACCACATCCACAGACTGGAAGACTGGACCTGGGCACCATATCCACTGGCTGAAGGACGACCTGGGCACCACATCCACAGACTGGAGGACTGGACTTGGGCTCCAGATCCACAGAATGGAGGACTGGACCTGTGCACCCCATCTAAAGACTGGAGGACTGCAGCTGGGCAACACAGCCACAGACTGGTAAACTGGACCTGGGCACCACATCCGCGGACAAGAGGATTTGACCTGGGCACCATACCCACAGACTATAGAACTGGACATGTTCACCGGAGGCACAGACTGGAGACCTGGACCTGAGCACCACATCCACAGACTGGATGACTGCAACTGGGCACTACATCCACAAACTGGAGGACTATACCTGGGCATCATATCCACAGACTGGAGAACTGGACCTAAGCACCTCATTCAAAGACTGGAGGACTTGCCCTGGGTACCACAGCCACAGACTGGAGGACTGGAACTGGGCTCCAGTTCCACAGACTGGAGGACTGGACCTGGGCATCACACCCACAGACTGGAGGACTGCAACTATGACCACATCCACAGACTGGAGGACTGTACCTGGGCACCACATCCACAGACTGGAGGGCTGGGCCTAGGCACCTGTCGCGGATCCCACCGGCTCTGTCAGGGATCCCACCATGGTGCCACCAATGTGTCATGGATCCCATCGGCTATGTCCGGGATCCCACCAATCTGTCACAGTTCACGGGGAGGATACCTTTATCATCCCCACTACTCACACCAATTTGTCATGAACCCGGGTTGTTTGGTGTCCCCTGATTCCTTCTGAAAGGGATTTATATCCCACTTCCCACTTCCGGTTTGGAACTTGTAGCTCCCTGGCACCCTCTTACCCTCAGGTCAGTCGGAGTACTGCACCTAGAGTAATTAATCGCCACAAAGGCTGCCTGCTATGTACTGGCTATTGGGCTCACTGCAGCAAGGGTGATATAACTACTCCCACTAAAGTAGGAACGATAATTGTCAACGCCGCCATCGCTACAAAGCCTCCCAAGTACACAGAATAAAGTATGCTGCCTCCAGCTCCGATTTTCCAAGTATTGATGTGTCCAGAGCCAACCCACTCAGTAGCGTAATTCACTTCAGAGGACCCGACAGTTCATTTAGAGCATGGAGAGACAAGCTAGTAATTATATATTTTACTCCAAAAAAAGATAGACAGTGTTTACAAGATATAAAAAAGATATTATAAAGAAGACAAAATCATATGTACATTACAATTTCAAAAGTAAAAGAAGGATTAAAATATAAAAACACTTACATAGCATTCAGATGATATCATCTCCTGTTTGCCCCTGTTTTCAGGAGATACATCAAGATGCATGTCACATCTATAGAGCAGGTGGACCCCGGGCAAAAAACTTCAGAAGACTGCTCGCTTCACTACTTGTTTCTTAGTTTAAAACCCAGGCACTCCCCCTGCGGTGACATCACTTAGGGGCTGAAACCTCCCCTTTACTTTTACTTAGGAAAACTATGTTTTATGCCTAGCTCGCTGTTAAAATCTCGTATTCGGAATTCACACGGATCACGAGGTGCATCACGTCGGGGAGATTCTTTTAAGTGTAAACACGGAGCAATTACCCGAACCATTTACTGAGAAATTCGCACTTTGCCCTCGTTGCGTTTAGCTGCTAGCGGTTTCAGGGAGTGATAGATCTATCGATAGACATCCGGAATATACAATTCTTATATCTTTAACCCTTATCGGTGCCAGAATATGTCACTTTAATAGAACAAAGAATCTCATGGTGGCTACACCAGTTTCAACTAGTACCATGTGGGAGGGGGAATTAGTAGTTTTAGGGACACTGCTCTGCCTGCAGTTAAAAGCAATAAAAATTCTTCTGGGAGGGGGAAATGAGGGTTATAGGATTCACACGTACACACAGGTAGAAGGCAGAGTGGGAAAAGGGGGGGTCGGAATGGCCCACAGCATGTCTGCCATGGAACCTTCTGGACTAAACTCACAATATGACATTTTTTTATTATCGTGTCAGCACCACATCCACAGACTTGAGGACTGGAACTGGGTGCCACAGACTGGAGGACTGGACCTAGGGACGACATTCACAGACTGAAAGACTGGACCTGGTTGCCACATCCACAGACTGGAGGACTGTACCTTTGACTGACCGACTGGAGAAATGGACCTGGTCACCACAGGCAGACAGGTGGACTTCACCTGGCCACCACATTCATATACTGGAGGACTGGACCTGGGCACCACATCCACAGACTGTTGGACTACGCTTGGGCACCAGATCCAAAGACTGGATAACTGGACCTGGGCACCAGATCTAAAGACTGGTGGACTACATCTGGGCACCAAATCCAAAGACTGTAGGACTGGATATGGGCACCACATCCACACACTGGAGGACTGCACCTGGGCACCACATCCACAGACTGGAGGACTGGACCTGGGCACCAGATCCAAATACTGGTGGACTGCACATGGGCAACAGATCCAAAGACTGGTGGACTGTACCTGGGCACCACATCCAGAGACTGGAGGACTGGACGTGGGCACTACATCTACGGACTGGACCTGGGCAACACATCCACAGACACATCCACAGACTGGTGGACTGCACCTGGGCACCGGATCCAAAGACTGGTGGTCTGCACCTGGGCACCAGATCCAAAGACTGGAGGACTGGACTTGGGCACCACATCCACAGACTGGAGGACTGGACCTGGACACCATATCAAAGTAATTGAGGACTGGACCTGTCCACCACATCCACAGATTGGAGGACTGGACTTGGGCACCAGATCCAAAGACTGGATGTCTCGACCTAGGAACAACATCTACAGACTGGAGGACTGGAACCCCATATAAAAATTGGAGAACTGGACCTGGGCACCACATCCACAGACTGGAGGACTATACCTGGGCACCCCATCCACAGACTGGAGGAATGAAACTGGGCACAACATTCATAGACTGGAGGACTGCACCTGGGCACTCCATCCACAGACTAGAGGACAACACCTAAGCATCACATCCAAAGACTGGAGGACTGGACCTGGGCACGACATCCACAGACTGGAGGACTACACCTGGGCACCACATCCAAAGACTGGAAGACTTGACCTAAGCACCACATCCAAAGCCTGGAGGACTGAACCTGGGCACCACATTAGCAGACTGGCAGACTGGACCTGAGGACCACATCCACAGACTGGATGACTGCACCTGGGCATCACATCCACAGACTGGAGGACTGGACCAGGGCACCACATCCATGGACTGGAGGACTGGAACTGGGCAAAAAGATCTAAAGACTGATGGACTGCTCCTGGACACTATCACGATAATGTAAAATGCCATGGTCTGAAAGATTTTTGCCCATGTGACCATGGTCCTAGGTAGTCGACCCCCCTTCTTTCTCCCCCCACTGCATTCACTGGTATAGATATACTATGCAACTTGAGACTAGTGTGTGAGCAGGGTGTGGCTTTTAAACTGCAGGCCACCAACCCTGTAGGGCCACTCATTTTCTCCTCCCATTGGGCTTCGAATGCCTTTGTCTCCAGCAAGGTGTGAACCGTGACATATTGGTGGCAGAGCGGTGGGATAATAGAGCATTAGTGATCTGGTTTGAGCAATCATTCCTCTCGCTAAAAACTTGCACAGTTCTTGTGCGGACTCTGCGCAAATACGTTTGGAGAGCAAGCTCAGTGTATACTAGCCCTGAGACAATTGTGTGTACTTGCGATTACCCACTATCCCTTTCTCCTCATTTTTCTATCCTATCTTTTATTTGACAATTTTGGCCACAAAAGGAGAAGCCTGAGTACACCCAGTGGAAGAAGGACACTCTTGTTGGAGTATGCATGTACCATTGCCTGGACTCCCATGGCAAATCCAAGGCTCAAATGGTCACTGAACTGGTGCAATTTGAAGTACACCAGGCCTGGTCTCAGAACCCAGCAGATGCAGAAGCCAGCACCAGTGCAGGTGGTGCTGCTGCCGAGGTCCAACCGCTGAATGCCAGCCCTACTTGCAACCAGGGGAGCGCGGACCTCCGCCTGCAGCTGGCTCTGCAACAATGCTCCGCAGATGACACAGAGAGACATCTGCAGCTGGTCCTGCAATTCGAGGAGACCCATCGGGAGGCGGAAAGAGTCCAGCAGGAGGTTGAGAGAGCCAAGTGGCAAGTGGAGCAGGAGCACGAGCTGGAGTTAGCCCGACTCCAAATGCAGGGGTTGTCCCAGTCCAGCCGTGAGCCCAGCGGTGCTCAGATTCCAAAACCCCGGCCAGAGCACTTTCCTGTGATGGAAAAGTACGGGACCTTGGACACTTTTCTGTGGGCCTTTGAGAAAGCCTGCAGACAGTACTGGCTGCCTGGGGACCAATGGGCCCGATAGCTGACCCCAGGGCTAAAAGGCAAAGCTCTGGAGGTGTTTGCTTCTCTCCCGCCAGACCAAGATGATGACTGTGAGGCCATCAAGCAGGTCCTGATAACCAAATACCAGCTCACAGCTGAGGTTTACAGTATAAAGTTCCGGAACCTCCAACGTGGCCCACACGACAGCTACGGCGATGTGGTGCATGGACTCAGGACCCACTTTTACCAGTGGATCCAAGGACTGTCAGTGGCCACATTTGAGCAGCCGGGAGAGCTGATGATCAAAGACCAAGTTCTACATCTCTGCCCAGCTGAGGTGCGACAGTTCATGATGGACAGAGAGCCCAAGGATGTGACTAAAGCAGCGAAGATTGCCGATGCCTATGAGGCCAACCATAAATTGGAAGTGCGGAAGCCAGTCACCGCCAGCTGCAGAGAGGAAGCCTGCAACTAACGCCAGTTCCCCTGCCAGCCAACACAACAGAGGCTCTGTCCTCGCTCCCAACAGCACCAGACCTACCACCGACCATCGCCATTGTTTTTCCTGCAAAGGGACTGGTTGTATCAGCCCCAACTATCCAGAAAAGCAAAGGAACCCCCCAGCCAGGGTCTCAGGGCCTAATGCAGCAGTTATTTTGGTGGGTGGGGCAGTTGGGAGGGTGTGTGACAACGTGCAGCACATCACCGTGGGGGCCCATGTCGCTATAGGACTCAAGGACACCGGGGCTGAACGAACCCTCATCCGACCCAAACTGGCAGCCCCTGAAGAGATCATTCTGGGGAAAAACCCTAACTGTCACCGGGATTGGGGACATCAGCGGTCCATTGCCAATGGCCCAGGTTTATATAGATTGGGGTGCCGAGAGCGGGGTGAAGGAAGTGGGGCTGTCCGATAACTTGCCCACTGCTGTTTTATTGGGGACTGATTTGGGGAGAATGGTTGCATATTATGTCCCTGACTCACCTCCCCGATCAAATGCTGATGATAGCAGTGGGAAATTGCATGTGTTACCTGACAATGCGGTTAATAATGTACTTGATAATGATTTTTCTGAAAATGCTGAAAGTAATATTGATGATGCGAATGAGGAAAATTTGCATGTGCAGCGCCCCAGAGTCCTGGTCGTTGCAGTAATGTCGCTCTGCCGCTAAGGGGAGTGATGTTATGTCTGATTGCACTAAAGGAGTTCACCTGACCAGGTATCACAGTCACACATTACACTTCACACTCCGGCCACCAGGGGGAGCAAAAGGCACTATGTATTAGGCCACTCCTCACACTCTGGTAAAACTGGGGGTTGGATAGGAAGTTAGAGAGAACGCAGCCTGGGAGAGCTCCAGGGAGGACCTGTCAGGGGTGGGATGCTGGCAGGTACCTAGCAGAAGGACAGATTGATACGGAACCGCGCCTGCACTACCTTGCGGCGGCATCCTAAGGAAGGATACGAAGCAAAGGATATTGTGGAGAAGTGAGAAACGAAATCGCAGCACAAGGAGATACCAGTAGGAGTCGTGCCCCGAGAACGGCACGTAGCCGGTGGCCGGAACGCCGAGGAAGTAACAGACTTCAAGCATTACTTCAAACAGCGGCAGGACAGTTGATTATAAGTTGGCTGTCTACCTTACATCACCTAAGCAGACATAGGGGGCAAACGTGGAGAGGGGCGTCTCTAGGGTCCCAGAATAGCTCCGAGCCTTCCCGTCAAACGGGTGCGTCCTAGCCAGATATATTTGGAGGACGGAGAGAGAAAGAACGAATACGAAAGTTGTGAGGACTGTCCCGAATGCTCAGCAGGGAAAAACTACAACACACAGGCGTTAGTTGGTAGGCACTGATTTCCACCTGCAAAGGGAACTCTGGATGTGCCTTCGGACCGGCCGGACTCAGCCAGCCCTGTTAGCAGTGCTCTGGATTGCGGATCCCGATGTCTTCAGTAAAAAGGTAAAGAGACTGCAACCCTGTGTCCTCGTCATTAACTGTGCCTCACATCATCGCCACCTACACTACTGGGAAGCCCTGGGGATATACTTTACCTGTGGGAAGGTATACCATCTAGCTGCCATTCCATCACCCCAGCGGATCCCTAAGCAGCGTCGGTCTCCCTGACCGAATACCACAGGTGGCGTCATGAATACTTGACAAACTACATCACCCTTTTATTGGACGCCCCTTAGCAGGGTCACGGACCGGGTCCAGCCACCGTGACAACCCCAGCACCGAGACAGAGAGGACCGGTACCGAGTACCCCGCGGCCCTGTGTCTGGGGGCGCTCCACATGTCTTACCTGATAACCATTTGTTTCCTAGGAATGATGTGTTCACAGGTGCAGGAGTGCTCGGCTCGGGGTGGAATGGCTGAGGAACCCCTAACAGGAGCAAGCAATGGTGCTCAGGGAAATGGGGAGATACATGGGAACTGTGAGGAAGGTGATGCCGTGCAACTGATCAGTGCCACAGAGGAAGGTAACTGCCCCATAAGTAGCACTGCTCCAAGAATGTTGGGGGGTGGATGGGGAGGTAGAATCCATAGCAGCGCCAGATGATGGGTCTGAGTATATCCCCGGGGAGACAACCTACGTAGCTGCTGTCACCCAGTCAGAGTGCCCGGAATGCAGATAACATTCTGCCTTCTGGAACCTCCTCCATCACAGGCGTGACTGAACCAGAGATGGACCCAGAGCAGGTCCAAGAGGGTCCCCGTGGAGAAAGGACCCTGACGTCGCTTCTGGCTGCCCTTAGCCAGGAGTTCCAGGCCGCTCTGCACTCAGTTGTGAGCCTGGAGAATTTGAGGCACCTTGCCGAGACGCCCACCTCGGTGACTGATAAGGAGAGGGTGTTCTGGGAACAATGAAGGTTGTATCGGAAGACAGTACCAAGAAAATCTCAAAAGGAGTGCTGGAGGGAAAGACAGCTGGTCATCTCGTACCAATTCAGGGGTGAGTTGCGGATTGCCCATGAGATCCCACTCAATGGACACTTGGGGATTAGCAAAACTAAGGCTCGGCTGTCTCAACACTTCTATTGGCCCAAAGTGGGGACAGATGTAACTAACTACTGCCACTCCTGTATCACCTGCCAAAGAGTGGAGAAGTCAGGGCCTGCTCTTAAGTCTCCCCTGATCCCCTTGCCAGTGATAGAGGAGCCTTTCCAGTGGATCACGGTGGACATTATGGGCCTGCTAACCGTCCCCAGCAGCTCTGGAAAGCAATACATCCTCACTGTGGTAGACTACGCTACCCGGTACCCAGAGACAGTGGCAATGTCCTCAACTAGGGCAGATAAAGTGGCAGATGCACTGTTGGCTATCTTTTCATGTGTAGGATTTCCCAGGGAGATGTTTACTGATCAAGGGACCCAATTTATGTCTCGCCTAATGGAGGCTCTCAGTAAGAAAATGCAGGTGAACCATCTGGTATCGAGTGCATATCACCCACAAGACCAATGGCTTGTGTGAGTGCTTCAATGGTACTCTCATACAGATGCTCAGCATGCTGGTTCAGACCCAAGGATGCGAATGGGAGCGGTACCTCCCTCCCACACTTGCTATTCGCTTACTGAGGGGATCCGCAGGCCTCGACGGGGTTCTCGCTTTTCGAGCTACTGTACGGCAGGCAAGTCCGTGGACCCCTTGGGTTGGTAAGAGAATCCTGGCAAGAGGAGCCGAACCCTTCTGGAGTATGTAACCCTGTATGTAACCCTAGTGGAGTATGTCATGCACTTCCGTGACAAAATGCAGACCTTGACGCAGTTGGTGTACGACAACATGAGGCAGGCTCAGGCTGACCAGAAGCACTGGTACGACCAGAACGCCCGGGAGCGGACCTACCACGTGGGTCAAAAGGTGTTGGTGCTGGTCCCCGTGCCAAAGGATATGCTTCAGGCAGCCTGGGAAAACCCATACGTCGCCCACCAACAGCTCAACCTGGTCACCTATGTGGTCACGCTTGACCACACTTGGGGTAGGCGAAAGGCCTTTCACGTCAACATGATGAAGGCTCATCATGAACGTGAACCTTACGTCCTACCGCTCTGCAGCCTGCCCGAAGACAGGAAGGAAGATCCCCTCCTGGACATGCTGGCCCAAGCCAAGGCCAGTGGGTCCATTGAGGACGTGGAGGTAAATGCCTCGCTAACCGAACCCCAGCGGTCGCAGTTGCAGACCACGCTGGAACCCATCCGGGGCATTTTCTCCAACCGACCTAAGAGGACTGAGTTAGCGGTCCACGAGGTGGACAACGGGAATCATGCTCCACTACGGCGAACACCCTATTGGATCTCCGACGAGGTGCAACAGGTTATGCGCCAGGAGGTCGATGAGATGTTGCAGCTGGGGGAGATTCAACAGTAAAAGAGCGCGTAGGCCTCACCTGTAGTTTTCTTGCCAAAAAACAGGCCACCTTGTTCTGCGTGGACTACAGGGGGCTCAACGCCATCACATTCTCTGACGCGCACCCAATACCGCGCATCGAGGAGCTGCTTGAGCGGTTAGCTGGCGCAAAATATCTGACCATAATGGATCTGAGTCGAGGATACTGGCAGATTTCCCTGAGCCCTGAGGCGTAAGTCTGCTTTTATCACACCCTTCGGACTGTATGAGTCCACGGTCATGCCCTTGGGAAATGAAGAATGCCCCTGCCAATTTCCAGCGGATAGTCAACCACCTGCTTCAGGGACTGGAGAAGTACGCAGTGGTGTACTTGGATAACATTGGCATCTTCAGTTCCTCTTGGGATGAACACCTGCAGCATCTTCAGGAGAAGCTCAGGCGAATTCACATATTCGGTCTGACCATCAAGCAGGGAAAGTGCCAGATGGGCATGAGAGAGGTCCTCTACCTGGGGCACCGGGTAGGATGGGGCTCCATAAAGCCAGAACATAGGAAAGTGAACACGATCAAGCCCTGGCCCACTCCCAGGACCAAGAAACAGATGATGTCTTTCCTGCGCATGGCAGGGTACTATAGACACTACGCACAGCACTATAATAGCCTGGCAAAACCCTTGAAGAACCTCACCAGGAAGAGGCTACCTCACATAGTCGACTGGACTGACGGCTGTGAGGGGGCATCTAGGCGTTGAAAACAGCACTGTGCAACACCCCTGTTTTGAAAGTAGTCGACAGCATTCAACCATTCTTGGTGCAGACCGACACCAGCGAGTTTGGCCTCGGTGCTGTGCTCAGCCAGGTCGTCTCGGGGAACCACGAGCACCCCGTGTTGTACCTGAGCTAGAAACTTGCCCTGTCAAGAAGGAGTGCCTGGCCATATTCTGGGCCCGGCAATGCTTGCAGCCCTACCAGTACGGTCGCACCTTCACTGTGGTGACCGACCTCAACCCTCTGCTCTGGCTACACGCCATGTGTGGAACCAATGGAAGGTTGCTACGCTGGAGCCTTGCCCTCCAGCAGTACGACTTTACCATTGAACACAAAACTGGCAGGGAACATGGCAATGCAGATGATTTATCCCGCCAGGGTGAACCTGCTGAGGTGCGCATGGAGGAGTACCGAGAGGTTCTACCTCCGTAGCGCAGTCCAAAAGGGGGAGGTGTCACGATAATATAAAATACCATGGTCTGAGGGATTTTTGCACATGTGACCATGGTCCTAGACACATGCTGCAGCTTCGACCCCCCTTCCCTTCCAACCCCACTGCATTCGCTGGTATAGACACAAAGCCCTATGGCAGAGACACTGTGTAACTTGAAACTCCAGTGTGGGGCTCTGACCCAACCCCCTCCTTCTCAAAGCCAGGAATGTGTGTACGAATCCTTTGTCTGAAACCAATGTGCTTGCTGTATGTGGGGGAGATATTAAAGAAGCCATAATGCGAAGCCAGTGTATGATAGAGATATGACGGTTACAAATTTGTAAAGAGCTTTGACAGAGCTTCGCTACTGCACCTTTTGCTAAATTCTAGCACCAACAGAACCCGAGAAATTGATTTTTCCTGAAAAGAGTGGAATAGCTAGTCTGAGTTTGGAATGATTAGAAAGCTGATTTCAATATAAGATGAGTGATGTATGTGCTGTTATTCTGCTAGGTTCTCAAACCCAGTTATGAGTATTATAAGTTTTCTTACCAAAATGTGCACCATGGCAGCTAGGGAAGGGTGCAGGTAAACCAGCCCCTTTAGTGATTTCACAAGCCCAGAAGTATAAGTTACTGCACTCAGCCCAGCCTTCATTCTGGCCTGAGACGCTGCTGCAACAAGACCCTCTGTAATGCATTGTGATGTCTGGCTCCTCCCACCAGCATGGTTAGCCTGGAAAGATCTAAGCAAAATCTGAGTGTTCATTTCTGTTTTAATCCTCTTTTATTTGTAGTTGCAATGTATATATGATTGTCTCCCTAATAATATGTTTTTATACCTTATAAACACTGCCTAATTTTTTATGGAGTAAAATATATAATTGCTAGCTTGCCTCTCTCTGCTCTATAATGAACTGTGTGTCCTCTGAGGTGAATTACGCTACTGATTTGGGTTGGCTCCAGACCCGTTAACCTTTAGTGCAATCGGAGCTGGTGGCAGCATACTTGGTTCTGTGCATTTGTGAATCTGTGTAGCGACGGCGGCGTTGTTAATTATTGTTCCCGCCTGAGTGGGAGTAGTTAAATTGCCCTCGCTGCAGTGAGCCCAATTGCCGGTACATAGCAGGCAGTCTTTCTGGCAACTAATTACCCTAGGTGCAGTACCTTATCTGACCTGAGGGTAATGGGACGCCAGAGAGCTGCAAGTTTCAAACCGGAACTGGGAAGTGGGATATAGATAAATCCCCTTCAGAAGGAACCAGGGGGCAACCAAACAACCCCGGTTCATGACAAATTGGTGTGAGTATTGGGAACGATAAAAGTATCCTCCCTGAGATCCCTGACATACTGCTGGGATCCGTGACCTAGTGTTGGCAGCATGTTGAGAATTGTGACAGCATCCACTTTCCCAGGCTCTGGCTTCATTGAGCCCCTGCCTACTCGGTGCCCCAGGTAGTGGACCTCTCTCATGCCCATCTGGCACTTTCCCAGCTTGATGGTCAGGCCTGCTTGGTTAATTCGCCTAAGCACCTCCTGTAGATGCTGCAGGTGTTCCTCACAGGAGGAACTTAAGATGGCAATGTCATCCAAGTATGCCACCCCGTACTTCTCCAGTCCCTGAAGCAGGTGGTTGACTATACGATGGAAAGTGGCAGGGGAATTCTTCATACCGAATGGCATGACTGTGGACTCGTACAGTCCAAAGGGTGTGATAAAGGCCCGCGGAACCTCTCGGTAAGCGACGAGGAAAAAGCTAACATATTAAACACCTTCTTCTCCACGGTATTCACGGTGGAAAATGAAATGCTAGGTGAAATCCCAAGAAACAATGAAAACCCTATATTAAGGGTCACCAATCTAACCCAAGAAGAGGTGCGAAACCGGCTAAATAAGATTAAAATAGATAAATCTCCGGGTCCGGATGGCATACACCCACGAGTACTAAGAGAACTAAGTAATGTAATAGATAAACCATTATTTTTTATTTTTAGGGACTCTATAGCGACGGGGTCTGTTCCGCAGGACTGGCGCATAGCAAATGTGGTGCCAATATTCAAAAAGGGCTCTAAAAGTGAACCTGGAAATTTTAGGCCAGTAAGTCTAACCTCTATTGTTGGTTAGTTTTTATGAAGAGGTAAGCTATAGGCTGGACCACGGTGAGTCATTGGACGTGGTATATCTCGATTTTTCCAAAGCGTTTGATACCGTGCCGCACAAGAGGTTGGTACACAAAATGAGAATGCTTGGTCTGGGGGAAAATGTGTATAAATGGGTTAGTAACTGGCTTAGTGATAGAAAGCAGAGGGTGGTTATAAATGGTATAGTCTCTAACTGGGTCGCTGTGACCAGTGGGGTACCGCAGGGGTCGGTATTGGGACCTGTTCTCTTCAACATATTCATTAATGATCTGGTAGAAGGTTTACACAGTAAAATATCGATATTTGCAGATGATACAAAACTATGTAAAGCAGTTAATACAAGAGAAGATAGTATTCTGCTACAGATGGATCTGGATAAGTTGGAAACTTGGGCTGAAAGGTGGCAGATGAGGTTTAACAATGATAAATGTAAGGTTATACACATGGGAAGAAGGAATCAATATCACCATTACACACTGAACGGGAAACCACTGGGTAAATGTGACAGGGAGAAGGACTTGGGGATCCTAGTTAATGATAAACTTACCTGGAGCAGCCAGTGCCAGGCAGCAGCTGCCAAGGCAAACAGGATCATGGGGTGCATTAAAAGAGGTCTGGATACACATGATGAGAGCATTATACTGCCTCTGTACAAATCCCTAGTTAGACCGCACATGGAGTACTGTGTCCAGTTTTGGGCACCGGTGCTCAGGAAGGATATAATGGAACTAGAGAGAGTACAAAGGAGGGCAACAAAATTAATAAAGGGGATGGGAGAACTACAATACCCAGATAGATTAGTGAAATTATTTAGTCTAGAAAAAAGACGACTGAGGGGCGATCTAATAACCATGTATAAGTATATAAGGGGACAATACAAATATCTCGCTGAGGATCTGTTTATACCAAGGAAGGTGACGGGCACAAGGGGCATTCTTTGCGTCTGGAGGATAGAAGTTTTTTTCACCAACATAGAAGAGGATTCTTTACTGTTAGGACAGTGAGAATCTGGAATTGCTTGCCTGAGGAGGTGGTGATGGCGAACTCAGTCGAGGGGTTCAAGAGAGGCCTGGATGTCTTCCTGGAGCAGAACAATATTGTATCATACAATTATTAGGTTCTGTAGAAGGACGTAGATCTGGGGATTTATTATGATGGAATATAGGCTGAACTGGATGGACAAATGTTTTTTTTCGGCCTTACTAACTATGTTACTATGTTACTATGTTACTATGAATAGCAGGTGTGGGAGGTACCGCTCCCAGTCACATCCTTGGGTCTCAACCAACATGCGTAGCATCTGTTTGAGGGAACCGTTGAAACGCTCACACAAACCATTGGTCTGGGGGTGATACGTGCTCGATACCAGACGCTTCACCTGCATTCTCTTACAGAGAGCCTCCATTAGGCGACACATGAAATTGGTCCCTTGGTCGGCAAGTTTCTCTTTGGAAAACCTACCTGTGAAAAGATGGCCAGCAGTGCATCAGCCACCTTATCCGCCCTAGTTGAGGACAGAGCCAGTGCCTCTGGGTAACGTGTAGCCTCGTCGACCACAGTGAGGATGTATTGCTTTCCAGAGCTGCTGGGGATGGCCAGCGGGCCCATAATGTCCACCGCAATCCTCTGGAAAGGCCCCTCTATCACTAGCAAAGAAATCAGGGAAGCCTTACGAGCAGGCCCCACCTTCCTCACTCTTTGGCAGGTGATACAGAAGCGGCAGTAGTTTGTCACATCTGTCCCCATCTTGGGCCAATAGAAGTGTTGAGACAGCCGGGCCTCAGTTTTGCTGATCCCCAAGTGTCCAGCGAGTGTGATCTCATGGGCAATCCGCAACCACTCACCCCTGAATTGGTACGGGACGACCAGCTGTCTTTTCCTCAACCACTCCTTTTGGCATTGACCAGGAACTGTCTCCCGGTATGACCTCCCTCTTTCCCAGAGCACCCTCTCCTTATCAGTCACGGAGGTGAGCGTCTCGACAAGGTGTCTCAGGTTCTCCAGGCTCGCATCTGTGCACAGGGCAGCCTGGAACTCCTGGCTAGAGGCAGCCAGAAGGGACGTCAGGGTGCCTTCCCCACAGGAACCCTCTGGGACCTGCTCTGGGTCCATGTCTGGTTAAGTCCCCCCTGTGACTGAAGATGGTCCAGAAGGCAGAACGTTATCTGCGTTCCTTGCACTCTGACTGCTATTGACAGCAGCTACATAGGCTTTCTCTCTGGGGATTTCCACAGACCCATTAGCCGGCGCTCCTATGGGTACTACCTCCTCATCCACCCCCAACATCTCAGGAGCAGTGCTACTTATGGGGCAGTTACCTTCCTCGGCAGCACTGGTCAGTTGCACAGCATGACCTTCCTCACAGTTCAAATGCATCTCCCCATTTCCCTTAGCACCATCGCTTGCTCCTGTTAGGGGTTCCTGTTGTGAATTCTGTTGTCGGGCTCCCTCTTGTGGTCATGAATGGTACTTCGGCTGGTTCTGTCCATGGACTTCCTCTGGTGGGTGTTTCTGAGTTTCCTTCCACAGGTGACGAGGTTAATTCGTTAGCTGCTGCTCTATTTAACTCCACTTAGATCTTTGCTCCATGCCGCCTGTCAATGTTCCAGTATTGGTCTAGTTCACTCCTGGATCGTTCTTGTGACCTGTCTTCCCATCAGAAGCTAAGTTCCAGCTTGTATTTCTTTGGTTTGCTATTTTTCTGTCCAGCTTGCTATTTAATTTGTTGTCTTGTTTGCTGGAAGCTCTGGGATGCAGAGGGAGCGCCTCCGCACCGTGAGTCGGTGCGGAGGGTCTTTTTGCGCCCTCTGCGTGGTCTTTTTGTAGGTTTTTGTGCTGACCGCAAAGTAACCTTTCCTATCCTCGGTCTGTTCAGTAAGTCGGGCCTCACTTTGCTAAATCTATTTCATCTCTGTGTTTGTATTTTCATCTTTACTCACAGTCATTATATGTGGGGGCTGCCTTTTCCTTTGGGGAATTTCTCTGAGGCAAGGTAGGCTTTATTTTTCTATCTTCAGGGCTAGCTAGTTTCTTAGGCTGTGCCGAGTTGCATAGGGAACATTAGGCGCAATCCATGGCTATTTCTAGTGTGTTTGATAGGTTTAGGGATTGCGGTCAGCAGAGTTCCCACGTCCCAGAGCTCGTCCTTATTATCAGTAACTATCAGGTCATTCCGTGTGCTCTTAACCACCAGGTCCATTATTGTCCTGACCACCAGGTCATAACAGTACAGGTGGCCCAAAGTACTAATGCATCTCAATAGAGGGATAAGAGAAGTTCTGAGACCATTTTTTTTTCTTTGCAGTGTGTTTTGTCTCTCTTTTCCCCTTTACCTCTGGGTGGTTCAGGACACTGGTGTAAACATGGACATTCAAGGTCTGTCCTCTTGGATGGATAATCTCACTACAAGGATACAAGACATTCAAGATTTTGTGGTTCAGAATCCGATGTCAGAGCCTAGGATTCCAATTCCTGATTTGTTTTTTGGTGATAGATCTAAGTTCTTGAATTTCAAAAATAATTGTAAATTGTTTCTTGCCTTGAAACCTCGCTCCTCAGGTGACCCTGTTCAACAAGTAAAGATCATTATTTCTTTATTACGTGGTGACACTCAAGACTGGGCATTTTCCCTTGCGCCAGGAGATCCGGCATTGCGTGATGTTGATGCGTTTTTCCTGGCGCTTGGATTGCTTTATGACGAACCTAATTCAGTGGATCAGGCAGAGAAAATCTTGCTGGCTCTGTGTCAGGGTCAGGATGAAGCGGAGATATATTGTCAGAAGTTTAGAAAGTGGTCTGTGCTCACTCAGTGGAATGAATGTGCCCTGGCAGCAATCTTCAGAAAGGGTCTCTCTGAAGCCCTTAAGGATGTCATGGTGGGGTTTCCCATGCCTGCTGGTCTGAATGAGTCTATGTCCTTGGCCATTCAGATCGATCGATGCTTGCGTGAGCGTAAAGCTGTGCACCATTTGGCGGTACTATCTGAGCATGGGCCTGAGCCTATGCAATGTGATAGGACTTTGACCAGAGCTGAACAGCAAGAACACAGACGTCGGAATGGGCTATGTTTTTACTGTGGTGATTCCACTCATGCTATCTCCGATTGTCCTAAGCGCACTAAGCGGTTCGCTAGGTCTGCCACCATTGGTACGGTACAGTCTAAATTTCTATTGTCTGTTACTCTGATTTGCTCTCTGTCGTCCTATTCTGTTATGGCATTTGTGGATTCAGGCGCTGCCCTGAATTTGATGGACTTGGAGTATGCTGGGCGCTGTGGTTTTTTCTTGGAGCCCTTGCAGTATCCTATTCCATTGAGAGGAATTGATGCTACGCCTTTGGCCAAGAATAAGCCTCAGTATTGGACCCAATTGACCATGCGCATGGCTCCTGCACATCAGGAGGATATCCGCTTTCTGGTGTTGCATAATCTGCATGATGTGGTCGTTTTTGGGTTGCCATGGCTACAGATTCATAATCCAGTATTGGACTGGAAATCTATGTCTGTGTCCAGCTGGGGTTGCCAGGGGGTACATGGTGATGTTCCATTTTTGTCTATTTCGTCTTCCACTCCTTCTGAAGTTCCAGAGTTTTTGTCGGATTATCGGGATGTATTTGATGAGCCCAAAGCCAGTGCCCTACCTCCTCATAGGGATTGCGATTGTGCAATTAATTTGATTCCTGGTAGTAAGTTTCCTAAGGGCCGATTGTTCAATTTATCTGTGCCTGAGCACGCCGCTATGCGGAGTTATGTAAAAGAATCCTTGGAGAAGGGTCATATTCGCCCGTCGTCATCACCGTTAGGAGCAGGGTTCTTTTTTGTGGCCAAGAAGGATGGTTCTTTGAGACCTTGTATTGATTACCGCCTTCTTAATAAAATTACAGTCAAATTTCAGTATCCTTTGCCGTTGCTGTCTGATTTGTTTGCTCGTATTAAAGGGGCTAGTTGGTTCACCAAGATAGATCTTCGAGGGGCGTATAATCTTGTGCGTATTAAACAAGGTGATGAATGGAAAACAGCATTTAATACGCCTGAGGGCCATTTTGAGTACCTGGTTATGCCATTCGGGCTTTCCAATGCTCCATCAGTATTTCAGTCCTTTATGCATGACATCTTCCGAGAGTACCTGGATAAACTCCTGATTGTGTATTTGGATGATATTTTGGTCTTTTCAGATGATTGGGAGTCTCATGTGAAGCAGGTCAGAATGGTGTTCCAGGTCCTTTGTGCGAATTCCTTGTTTGTGAAGGGGTCAAAGTGTCTCTTTGGAGTTCAGAAGGTTTCATTTTTGGGGTTCATTTTTTCCCCTTCTACTATCGAGATGGACCCTGTTAAAGTCCAGGCCATTTACGATTGGACTCAGCCGACATCTGTGAAGAGCCTGCAAAAGTTCCTGGGCTTTGCTAATTTTTATCGGCGCTTCATCGCTAATTTTTCTACTGTTGCTAAACCGTTGACTGATTTGACCAAGAAGGGTGCTGATGTGGTCAATTGGTCTTCTGCGGCTGTAGAGGCTTTTCAGGAGTTGAAGCGTCGTTTTTCTTCTGCCCCTGTGTTGTGCCAGCCAGATGTTTCGCTTCCGTTTCAGGTTGAGGTTGATGCTTCTGAGATTGGAGCAGGGGCTGTTTTGTCGCAAAGAAGTTCTGATGGCTCGGTGATGAAGCCATGTGCTTTCTTTTCTAGAAAGTTTTCGCCTGCTGAGCGTAACTATGATGTTGGTAATCGTGAATTGTTGGCCATGAAGTGGGCATTCGAGGAGTGGCGTCATTGGCTGGAAGGAGCCAAGCATCGCGTGGTGGTCTTGACAGATCACAAGAATTTGACTTATCTTGAGTCTGCCAAACGGTTGAATCCGAGACAGGCACGATGGTCGTTATTTTTCTCCCGTTTTGATTTTGTGGTTTCGTACCTTCCGGGCTCTAAGAATGTGAAGGCTGATGCCCTGTCAAGGAGTTTTGTGCCTGACTCTCCGGGTGTTCCTGAGCCGGCGGGTATTCTCAAAGAGGGGGTAATTTTGTCTGCCATCTCCCCTGATTTGCGGCGGGTGCTGCAAAAATTTCAGGCTGATAGACCTGACCGTTGCCCAGCGGAGAAACTGTTTGTCACTGATAGATGGACTAGTAGAGTTATCTCTGAGATTCATTGTTCAGTGTTAACTGGGCATCCTGGAATCTTTGGTACCAGAGATTTGGTGGCTAGATCCTTCTGGTGGCCTTCTTTGTTGCGGGATGTGCGTTCTTTTGTGCAGTCCTGTGGGACTTGTGCTTGGGCTAAGCCCTGCTGTTCTCGTGCCAGTGGGTTGCTTTTGCCCTTGCCGGTCCCGAAGAGGCCATGGACACATATTTCTATGGATTTTATTTCGGATCTCTCCGTCTCTCAAAAGATGTCGGTCATTTTGGTGGTTTGCGATCGCTTTTCTAAGATGGTCCATTTGGTACCTTTGTCTAAATTGCCTTCCTCCTCTGATTTGGTGCCATTATTTTTCCAGCATGTGGTTCGTTTACATGGTATCCCGGAGAACATCGTTTCTGACAGAGGTTCCCAGTTTGTTTCAAGGTTTTGGCGATCCTTTTGTGCTAGGATGGGCATTGATTTGTCTTTTTCCTCGGCTTTCCATCCTCAGACAAATGGCCTAACCGAACGAACTAATCAAACTTTGGAAACATATCTGAGATGCTTTGTTTCTGCTGATCAGGATGATTGGGTGTCCTTTTTGCCGTTGGCTGAGTTCGCCCTTAATAATCGGGCCAGCTCGGCTACTTTGGTTTCGCCATTTTTCTGCAATTCTGGTTTCCATCCTCGTTTCTCTTCAGGGCAGGTTGAGTCTTCGGACTGTCCTGGTGTAGATACTGTGGTGGACAGGTTACAGCAGATTTGGACTCATGTGGTGGACAATTTGACATTGTCCCAGGAGAAGGCTCAACG
This sequence comes from Ranitomeya imitator, assembly GCF_032444005.1. NCBI lineage: Eukaryota > Metazoa > Chordata > Amphibia > Anura > Dendrobatidae > Ranitomeya > Ranitomeya imitator. The sequence continues at coordinate 175,260 of NW_027194872.1, forward strand.
TTTCGCTGAACCGCCGCGCAACCTGCCCTACCCTCTCCTAGTGTTTCATCACCCATCCCCTGCAGAATGTGAGCCCTCGCGGGCAGGGTCCTCCCTCCTTATGTACCCGTGTGCCTGTTATCTGCTCATGTTTAATGTATTTGTCTATATTTGCCTCGTATTCACATGTAAAGCGCCATGGAATAAATGGCGCTATAAAAATGTATAATAATAATAATAATAATAACCGCCGGCGCTGTGTGGGTCCCCGACTTCGTGTTGGGGATTTGGTCTGGTTGTCGTCTCGTTATGTTCCTATGAAGGTTTCCTCTCCTAAGTTTAAGCCTCGTTTCATTGGTCCGTATAAGATTTCTGAGGTTATCAATCCTGTGTCATTTCGTTTGGCCCTTCCTGCTTCTTTTGCCATCCATAATGTGTTCCATAGGTCGTTATTGCGGAGATACGTGGCGCCTGTGGTTCCATCCGTTGATCCTCCTGCCCCGGTGTTAGTTAAGGGGGAGTTGGAGTATGTGGTGGAGAAGATTTTGGATTCTCGTGTTTCGAGACGGAAACTCCAGTACCTGGTCAAGTGGAAGGGTTATGGTCAGGAAGATAATTCCTGGGTTTTTGCCTCTGATGTTCATGCTGCCGATCTGGTTCGTGCCTTTCATTTGGCTCATCCTGGTCGGCCTGGGGGCTCTGGTGAGGGTTCGATGACCCCTCCTCAAGGGGGGGGGGGACTGTTGTGAATTCTGTTGTCGGGCTCCCTCCTGTGGTCATGAATGGTACTTCGGCCGATTCTGTCCATGGACTTCCTCTGGTGGGTGTTTCTGAGTTTCCTTCCACTGGTGACGAGGTTAATTCGTTAGCTGCTGCTCTATTTAACTCCACTTAGATCTTTGCTCCATGCCACCTGTCAATGTTCCAGTATTGGTCTAGTTCACTCCTGGATCGTTCTTGTGACCTGTCTTCCCATCAGAAGCTAAGTTCCAGCTTGTATTTCTTTGGTTTGCTATTTTTCTGTCCAGCTTGCTATTTAATTTGTTGTCTTGTTTGCTGGAAGCTCTGGGACGCAGAGGGAGCGCCTCCGCACCGTGAGTCCGTGCGGAGGGTCTTTTTGCGCCCTCTGCGTGGTCTTTTTGTAGGTTTTTGTGCTGACCGCAAAGTAACCTTTCCTATCCTCGGTCTGTTCAGTAAGTCGGGCCTCACTTTGCAAAATCTATTTCATCTCTGTGTTTGTATTTTCATCTTTACTCACAGTCATTATGTGTGGGGGGCTGCCTTTTCCTTTGGGGAATTTCTCTGAGGCAAGGTAGGCTTTATTTTTCTATCTTCAGGGCTAGCTAGTTTCTTAGGCTGTGCCGAGTTGCATAGGGAGCGTTAGGCGCAATCCACGGCTATTTCTAGTGTGTTTGATAGGTTTAGGGATTGCGGTCAGCAGAGTTCCCACGTCCCAGAGCTTGTCCTTATTATCAGTAACTATCAGGTCATTCCGTGTGCTCTTAACCACCAGGTCCATTATTGTCCTGACCACCAGGTCATAACAGGTTCCTCAGCCATCCCACCCCGCAGAGTGGCGTGGCTGAGCACTCCTGCACCTGTAGACACATTATCATTAGGAGATAAATGGTTAGTGGGTAAAACATTCACATTTTCATCCTCATCATCATCAGTATGAGATAAAGCATTATCTGGTATATCACTCTTAGGGGACACATGCAATTCCCCGTCATTATTATCTGCATTAGCATCACCCTTAGCGTCAGATTGGGTAGGAGAATCAGGGACATAATATGCAAGCATTCTCCCCAAATCAGTCCCCAACAAATCATCGGTGGGCAAGTTATCGAACAACCCCACTACCTTCACCCCGATCCCGGCAACCCAATCTATAAACACCCAGGCCATTGGCAGGGGACAGCAGATGCCCCCAATCCCGGTGACAGTCAGGGTTTTTCGCAGAATAATCTCTTCAGGGGCCGCCAGTTTGGGTCAGATGAGGGTTCATTCAGCCCCGGTGTCATTGAGGTCTTTAGTGACATGGCCCCCCATGGTGGCGTGCTGCACGCTGTCATAGACCCTCTCAACCGCCCCACCCATCAAAAGATCTGCTGCATTAGGCCCTGGGGCATTGACTGGGGGGGGTTCTTCTGCTTCTCCGGACACAGGGTGATGATATGACCCGTCTTATTGCAGGAGAAACACTTGCGAAGATCAGTGCTGAATCTGGTGCTGGCAACAGGGACAGGGCCAGTTCTCTCTGTTTCCCGCTGGGCTCTCTCAACCTCTTGGAATTGCTGGTCCAGCTGCAGACATCTCTCTGTGACATCTGTGGAGCATTGTTGCAGAGCCAGTTGCAGGCGGGGGTCCATGCTACCCTGGTTGCAAGTAGGGCCGGCATTGAGCGGATGGATCTCGGCCACAGCACCACCATATCCATAGACTGGAGGACTGGACATGGGCACCAAAAGCACAGGCTGGAGGACTGTACCTGGGCAACATATCCACAGACTGGCGGACTGTACCTGGGTACCACATCCACAGACTTGAGGACTGGACCTGGGCACTACATTCATAGGCTGGAGGACTGGACCTGGGCACCACATTCACAGGCAGGAGGGCTGGAATTTGTGCACCACATCGACAGACTGGAGGACTGGACATGGACACCACATCCACAGACTGGCGGACTGTAACTGGACACTATGTGCACTGTCATGGTTCACACCATGCTGCCAACAATATGTCACAGATCTCAACAATAGGTCAGGGATCCCGGGGAGAATGCCTTTACCGTCCCCACCACTCACACCAATTTGTCACAAACCGGGGTAGTTTGGTTGCGCCTGGTTCCTTCTGAAGGGGATTTATCTATATCCCACTTCCCAGTTCCAGTTTGGAACTTGCAGCTCTCTGGTGGCCCCTTTACCCTCAGGTCAGATTAGGTACTGCACTTGGGTAATTGGTTGCCAGAAGGGCTGCCTGCTATGTCCTGGCTATTGGGCACACTGCAGTGAGGTCGATTTAACTACTCCCACTCAGGCAGGAACAGTAATTATCAATGCCGCCGTCGCTACAAAGATTCCCAATCGCACAGAACAAAGTATGCTACCACCAGCTCCAATTCCACAAGGGTTAACGGATCCGGAGCCATCCCTGATCAGTAGCAAAATTCACTTCAGGAGAAGCGACAGTTCGTTTATAGAGCAGAGGACAAGCTAGTAAATTATATATTTTACTCCATAAAAAGGGTAGGCAGTGTTTACAAAGTATAAAAGATATCACAAAGACAAAATCATGTGTACATTACAGATTACAAATAAATTAGGATTAACATTGAAAAGAGAACACTTACAGGTCGTTCAGATGATTTCATAATCATCATGGCGGCCGTGTGCTCAGGAGATACATCCATGTGCATTAGAACAGCTTGCTTCCTGGGCCAAGACTAACTCACAACTCAGCAGGAGTAAGACATGCCCTCTTGTTGTGACATCACTGAGTGGGCTGAGTTATGACATGCACTCCTCTTTTCTCAGAATGTGAAAAGCATTTTTTACGCATATCTCGCTGTATGAACCTCGTGTAAGTAAGACACGAGGCTCATGATGTTCCGCACGTCAGGGGCGTTCTTTTAAGTGTAAATAGGGAGCAAATACCTGAACTGCTTACTGTGAAATAATAATAATCTTTATTTATATAGTGCCAACATATTCCACAGCGCTTTACAGTTTAACAGTTTCAAACACAAGTCATAAGTAACAACTTTAACAATACAATAATTTGAGCACAATAAGCCGCCCCTGCTCGTGAGAGCTTACAATCTACAATGAGGTGGGGGAGATACAAAGTACAGGAGCTTATTTACAATGATGTATTTGCAATGATGGTCCAGCCATCTTCAGGGGGTGGGGGATAGATGGAGATAGTGAATTGGGCTACACACACCCTTTCAAATAAAATGATTTTTATTAGTGAATGTGATAGGCCACTCTGAACAAATATGTTATGAGGGCGCTCCTAAAATTAAGCAAATTGTGAATGGTCCTAATTTCTTGGGGGAGAGCATTCCAGAGGATTGGCACAGCACGGGAGAAGTCTTGGAGTCGGGAGTGGGAGGTACGGATTAGAGCAGAGGTTAGTCGAAAGTCATTTGCAGAGCGCAGCGGTTGGCTAGGCCGATAGACAGAAATGAGGGAGATGTATGGGGGGCCGCACTGTGGAGAGCTTTGTGGGTGAGAACACGTACTTTGAATTGTATCCTATAATGAATGGGCAGCCAGTGTAACGACTGGCGAAGAGCGGACACGTCCGAGTAACGATTAGCCAGATGGACGACCCTGGCTGCTGCATTAAGGATAGACTGGAGAGGGGAAAGTCGAGTGAGGGGGAGGCCAATTAATAGAGCGTTACAGTAGTCCAGGCAGGAGTGGATCTTGTGTCTACAAGACTGGGGAGTTCCACCACTCCTCTTGGGCTATCTGCACAAAAGCTGTTCTACCCTGTATGCACACATGGATTTTTCCTCTCTGAACCCTGTTCACACAGGTTATATACAGATGATCAGGTTTTTAAATACATCAGATAGGGATTGCATACATTAGTTAGGACTGCTCTGATAAGGGTATACCGTGAAGATTGGTAGAGCAGCTTAGTATACATTTTTTGCAAAAAACGTATCAACCAAATACCCTGTTTTTTACATCTTTTACTAGCACTTGCGGATTACTGCAACATTTTTTCAAACTGAGTGTTTTTGGTTTTACTATTCTCTTTTGTGTCTTCAGGAGTGGATCAAGGCGACAGTGAGGGTTTTTGTTGTTTCCATGGTGAGAAAAGGGCAGATTCTACAGATGTTCTTTAGGTGTAAGCGGCACGAGCGGGCAAGATATTGTGTATGGGATGTGAAGGAGAGATCTGAGTCAAATATAACACCCAGACAGCGCGCCTGCTGCCGGGGTGTTATTATGGTGCCACCCACGGTTAGGGAAACGTCAGGTTTAGGGAGGTTAGTAGATGGCGGGAGCAGAAGAAGTTCAGTTTTGGAGAGGTTGAGTTTCAGATAGAGAGCGGACATGATGTTAGAGACTGCAGACAGACAGTCAGTGGTGTTCTGTAGTACAGCGGGGGTAAGGTCAGGGGATGATGTGTATAGTTGTGTGTCGTCGGCATAAAGATGGTACTGAAACCAAATCTGCTGATGGTCTGTCCAATTGGGGCCAAAGGTAGGAGGAGAACCAGGAGAGAGCAGTGTCCTTAATGCCAAGTGACTGGAGCCTAGAGACTGGGGGAGAGGGTGGTCAACAGTGTCGAAAGCTGCAGAAAGGTCGAGAAGAATGAGCAGAGAGTGGTCACTGTTACACTTTGCTGTCAGAAGGTCATTGGTCACTTTGATGAGTGCAGTTTCTGTCAAATGTAAGGAGTGGAAGCCGGACTGTGAAGGGTCTAGGAGGGAGTGAGTAGAGAGGTAACTGGTAAGGTGGGAGTAGACTAGGCGTTCCAAGAGTTTAGAGATGAAGGGGAGATTGGAGACTGGTCTGTAGTTGTGCAGTATGGGTCGAGGGCCGGTTTCTTTAGTAATGGAGTAATGATAGAGTGTTTGAAGGAGGAGGGGAAAATGCCTGAGGAGAGGGAGAGATTAAAGATTGCAGTTAGGTGAGTAGTGACGACTGGAGAGAGCAACTGAAGGAGGTGTGAGGGAATGGGGTCGGTAGTGCATGTAGTCAGACGAGAAGAGGAGAGGAGCCTGGAGACTTCTTCTTCTGTGATGGGATCAAATGTAGAGCGAGTGAGCCAGGGGAAATGCAGGGAGGGATGGGAGTCATTGCACTTGGTGATTGGGAGCAGATTTCCTTATAGATATTATCTATTTTCTCTATAAAGTGGGAGGCCAGGTCATCAGCACAAATGTCTGATAGGGGCTTGTGCTTTTGGCCTGAGGAGGGAGTGAAAGGTGTCAAAATGTTTCTTGGGGTTGCTAGAAAGTGAGGAGATCTGAGTGGTGTGTTTGGCGAGGCGAAGGGCCGAATTATAGGTTCTTAGCATAAATTTGAAGTGTATGAAGTCTTCTGGTGTGCGAGTTTTCCTCCATAAGTGTTCAGCACTTCTAGAGCATCGCTGGAGAAGCCGAGTTTGCGATGTGAGCCAGGGCTGTTTTACTCTGTGTTTGGAGGTTCTGAGGGTGAGGGGAGCGATTTGGTCCAGGGTGCTTCTAAGGGTGTCATTGTAATGATGTACAGCCAGATCAGGACAGGAAAAATAAAAGATTGGGGACAGTGATGAGTCTAAGGAGTCTGAAAGTGTATGAGGGTTAATGGCTTGTAGATTTCTGATTGTGTGGTAGGTGGGAGGGTGCTGGGGTGAGCGAGGAATTCTGAGTGTGAAGGAGAGAATGTTGTCAGAGAAGAGAAGCGGTGAGTTATCTAGATAGGAGATTGAGCAGAGCCAGGCGAAGACCAGGTCAAGGTGTTCTGTCTCCGCCATCTAATATTGTTACCCTGATTATTTGCTTGCATAATTGCAGTTTCCTCAGTATACAGTATTGATATATTCATGCCTTTATTCATCTGTGATGCTTTGGCTCCCTCTAGCGGTCAGAGTTATGTTGGCAGTTCAATCTTGTTTTTGTATTATCCATGTCTGATTCTCCTCCTCCTTTGCAATGCATTATGGTAGCTCAGCCTCCATTTCCCTCCATTTTTCCTTTCACTTTCTTCAGTTTGCCTTCAAGGAAAGACGCTTCACTTCATCCCCCTTGCGATTGCATTGCCGGTATGTCTTTATGCTTCCTATAGATATTCCTGCTCTATATTAGCTTAGTTTAACCAGTTGTACTCCCAGTTTAGTCACTAGCTTTCTAAATGTTATGCATAATGTATATCATGTGTATTATGTATCTGTTCTATGCCATGCACTGATTCTATGTATATCATTGTTCACAGTTTCACCGCATCAATATACCACTACGTTTAATTAAGCACAGACTCAACCACAGTCTCCTTATTGGACCCCGGTATAGCGGTTTAGCTGACTGTATAGCTACGTATGAGCCTGCCTCAGCTAGTGAGGACAGAACTGTGAAACGGCAGCCATCCAACTAGTGGGATTCAAGTCACCGGCTACTCAGAGACTAAATACAGCTACAGCAATCTCTGCACAGCCAAGCACTTTCCCAAGACACCATGTCTCACAAATCGCATAGGACAAGATCTGTTACTTCCGTCTCCTCAAAGACAACATCCATCAGCAGCGCTGTTGCCATTGCCCGCTCAAATGCTGAAGCTGCCAAAATACGAGCGAGCTTTGCTGACCAAGAGATGCAACTTAAATTAGAAAAAGCACGCATAGATGAAGAGAGAGCCGATCAAGAGAGAAGGTCGCGCTTAGAGAGAGCCGATCAAAAGAGAAGGTCGCAGTTAGAGAAGGCACGTGTGGATGCCGCCTTAGAAAGCCTAGCAGCAAAAAGGGAAGCTGCCGCAGCCCTCGCCGAAGCAGAATCGCTAGAAGCCGCGCAAAATCCCAAGCTGCATAGCCAAAGCAGTACGTCGAGTCTGGAGTTTCCACTGCAAGACTCACCACAACGCACATCTCAGTATGTTAATGACCTTCCTGATCCAAACTATAACCCTGAACCAGTACCAAAACCAGAATACGACACCTCCAGCGAAGTGAGCGAGAGTTGTCACGAGGCTCAGGACAGAAACAAACTCGAAAATGTGAGGCAAAACAACTCTGCTAATGACTACCTTGCCCCTCATCAGGTAACCAACGTGGATCACCCTGCTGATGCACCGTACATCAGGCCGAAGCAATACGACACCGGCTGGCGCCACCATGAGGACACTAACAGGTACGAACGCACCTCACATCACTATCAGGGCGACCCATCACCAGTATACTCTGCTGACAACCGGTTCACGACAGAATTTGCCAAGTTCTTCACACGACGTGAACTGGTTGCCAAGGGACTCATGAAATTCACTGACCGAGCTGAAGGTTACAGAGCTTGGAAAGCTTCCTTCCAAAATGTCATTAGAGACTTGGGGCTACAACACAGGGAAGAGATAGACCTGTTAGTCAAATACCTGGGAGAAGAGTCAGTCAAACACGCAGTAAGGATCAGAGACATTAATATAAACCGCCCTGAGACTGGCCTCAAAGAGATATGGAAAAGGCTGGATGAGTGTTACGGCTCAGCAGAAGTAATAGAAAGAGCCTTGTTCAAAAGAATCGATGACTTTCCTAAAATATCTAACAAAGGTCTCCAGAAACTTAGAGAGCTAAGCGACTTGCTAAAGGAAGTCCAAGTTGCCAAATACGAGGACGACCTACAGGGACTTGCATTTCTCGACACAGCCAGAGGTGTTAACCCTATAGTCCAGAAGTTGCCCTACAATGTACAGGAGAGGTGGCTCACACATGGTTCCACGTACAAATACAAACACAGCGTTCCATTCCCTCCCTTCTCCGTTTTTGTAGACTTCATACACCAACAAGCAAGAATTAGAAACGATCCCAGCTTTGACTTTGCCACACCATCACCACCTGCAAATCCACGCAGAACATCTGTGGAAGTACACAAGACTTATGTTTCTTCTCCAGGTTCTAATTACAGGTCTGCTGGCTGCTCCCAATCAGAGACAAAGGTGCAGGACCCTGACAAGCAGTGCCCACTTCATCAGAAGCCTCATCCTCTCCTGAAATGCAGAGCCTTCAGAGGAAAATCTATGCCAGATCGCAGAAGCTTCCTGAAAGAAAACGGTATCTGCCACAAGTGTTGCTCGTCCACAGCTCATCTCGCCAAGGATTGCAAGGTCAGTGTAAAATGCACAGAATGTGGCACCACAGATCATAACACCGCTCTACACCCTGGCCCAGCTCCATGGAGTACACAAAACACGCCAGCTGACAGTGAGAATGGCGGGGAGGAAAGGAACACTGATACAGCTACGCCAGAGATCACTTCACAATGCACCGAGGTCTGCAAAGGGACAATAGACAGTAGGTCCTGTTCAAAAATATACCTCGTCAAAGTATACCCGAAGGGCTATAGAGACCAAGCTGTAAGACTGTATGCTATCTTAGATGACCAAAGTAATCGATCCTTGGCTAGATCAACGTTCTTTGACCTATTCAACATCAAAGGGCCAAGCACTCCCTACTCCTTAAAGACGTGTGCAGGTACTGTGACAACAGCAGGCAGGAAAGCTACTGACTACCAGATCGAGTCTTTAGACGGACAATTCTGCCTACCGCTACCTACGATCATCGAATGTAACCAGATCCCAGACAACAGATCTGAAATCCCTACGCCAGATGTAGCAATCCATCACGCTCACTTAAAACAAATAGCACACCTCATACCGGAACTCGACCATCGGGCCCAGATAATTCTGCTGTTGGGGAGAGATATCCTACAGGTTCATAAAGTGAGACGTCATATCAATGGACTCCACAATGCTCCCTACGCCCAAAGGTTAGACCTAGGATGGGTCATAATTGGCAACGTATGCTTGGGACGCATGCACACCCCATCTTCTGTGACAAGCATGCTGACAAATACATTGGAGAAAGGACGTCCATCTCTGTTTCAACCTTGTAACAATGAGTTCCATGTCAGGGAACTGCCACACAGCATCCAACTACCTGATCATTTAATAGACTTTACTCACGACAGCAGTATAGTGTCGGGAAGCTATGAGGATCAGTTAGGGGGCACAGTCTTCCAGAGAACTAAGCAGGACAACCAAGTGGCAATGTCGGTAGAGGACAAGTTGTTCTTAGAGGTAATGGACAAGGGACTCATTAAAGATGAGACCAACAGCTGGGTCGCACCTCTTCCCTTCAAAACCCACAGACCACGTCTACCGAACAACAGAAATCAGGCATTACAACGTTTCTCCTCTCTCATTCGTAATCTGCAAAAGAAACCAGAGATGAAAGATCACTTTTTGTCCTTCATGTCAAAGATTTTTGAAAACCGTCACGCAGAACTAGCTCCCACTCTCAAAGACTCTGAAGAATGCTGGTTCCTACCCATGTTCGGAGTATACCACCCTAAGAAACCAGGCCAGATCAGAGTCGTGTTTGATTCCAGTGCTAAATTTAATGATGTCTCCCTGAATGACGTTCTGCTGACAGGACCAGACCTCAATAACAAACTACTGTGTGTACTTATGCGCTTCCGTAAGGATTCCATTGCCTTCATCGCTGACATCCAGCAAATGTTCCATTGTTTCCTTGTGAGAGAGAGAGAGACAGGAACTTCCTAAGATTCTTCTGGTACAGAGACAATGATCCTACTAAAGAAGTCACAGAGTATCGCATGAGAGTGCACATCTTTGGCAACAGTCCTTCACCTGCAGTCGCCATTTACGGACTCAAAAGGTCGGCTCAGGAAGGAGAAGCAGAATACGGAGCAGATGTCAGACAATTCATAGAAAAGGACTTTTATGTCGACGACTGTCTAAAAGCCATGCCTTCAAATGAGACTGCCATCAGTCTTCTCAGGAGAGCTCAGGACATGCTTGCCTGCTCGAACCTTAGGCTTCATAAAATAGCCTCAAACAGCCAAGAACTCATGGAAGCGTTCCCTTCTCAGGACCTATGTAATGGTCTCAGAGACCTGGACCTGGGGTCAGACCCCGCACCAAAGCAACGCAGCCTCGGGCTTCTCCGGAATCTACAATCAGACACTTTCACCTTTCAGGTCAGCCAGGAAGAAAGGCCTTTCACACGTAGAGGCGTCCTGTCTACCATCAACAGTCTGTACGACCCCTTAGGTTTCGCAGCTCCTGTTACTATACAAGGCAAGGCCCTACTAAGAGACTTAACTAGGGAAACATCTGACTGGGATGCACCTCTGCCACCTGATAAGAGGATCCAGTGGGAAGAGTGGAAGAACTCGTTAGCGGCACTCTCCAACTTGCATATGCCAAGACCATACACCCCTGTGCCATCTACTGAGATACAGAGCCAAAGACTGTACGTATTTGCAGATGCTTCTGTCAAAGCAATTGCCGCTGTTGCCTACCTCAAAACTGTAGACTCCAAATGTCAGTGCCACATTGGTTTCGTCATGGGAAAGGCAAAACTCGCACCACAACCAGAGCACACTATACCCAGGTTAGAGCTTTGTGCCGCAGTCTTAGCCGTTGAGTTAGCGGAGTTCATCGCATTCGAAATGGATATCGACCTGACACAAGCCATGTTCTACTCAGACAGCAAAGTAGTCCTGGGATATATCCACAACGAAACCAGGCGATTCTACATTTATGTCAATAACAGAGTGCTACGAATCAGGAGATCAGGTCACCCACAGCAGTGGCATTACATACCCACAGACCAGAATCCCGCAGATCATGCAACTAGAGCAGTTGATGCAAGTCGACTAGGAAGCACAACGTGGCTCTCTGGACCAAAACTATTGTACATTGAGGAATGTTTTCCAGACACCTTCGAACTTGTAGGAGAGGACTCGGATGCTGAAATCCGCCCTCAGGTGTCTACACTACAAACAATGACCTCTGTTATCCAGCTTGGATCTTGCAGGTTCGACAGATTCTCAAGTTGGAAGTCACTTACTCGAGCCATTACCTGCCTGACACATATTGCTCGCTCATTCAGGACCACCAGAACTCATGACATGGAAATATGTAAAGGAGCAGCGAGGCTTACCCACGAAAGCCTAATCACCTTCATGGCTGAAGCTGCAGCTATAATCAATGCAAGACCCCTGGTTCCAGTTCCTAACGACCCTGAGGAGCTCTTATTATTGACTCCAGCTACTCTACTTACCCAGAAAACAGGACTGTCCAGTGCCCCTCCAGGAGGATTCGACGCTAAGGACCTCTACAAGCGCCAATGGAGACAGGTACAAAGTCTTGCAAATACTTTCTGGGACAGGTGGCGCAAACTATATTTGTCTACCCTGCAGCCACGTACGAAGTGGCAATCTACTAAACCTAATCTGAACATAGGTGACCTTGTTCTTGTGAAAGACTGTCAGATTCACCGGAACCAGTGGATACTTGGTCTAGTTACCGCAACGTTCCCGAGCAAGGACGGCAACGTCCGCAAAGTTGAGCTAAGGATGACCAAAGGGAATGAACCTAAGACATTTTCCAGACCGGTATCTGAACTGGTCCTATTGTTGCCTTCGGAAGAAAGGAGTAGTGACATCCGTTGATGCCAGACGGGGAGTGTTCTGTCTCCGCCATCTAATATTGTTACCCTGATTATTTGCTTGCATAATTGCAGTTTCCTCAGTATACAGTATTGATATATTCATGCCTTTATTCATCTGTGATGCTTTGGCTCCCTCTAGCGGTCAGAGTTATGTTGGCAGTTCAATCTTGTTTTTGTATTATCCATGTCTGATTCTCCTCCTCCTTTGCAATGCATTATGGTAGCTCAGCCTCCATTTCCCTCCATTTTTCCTTTCACTTTCTTCAGTTTGCCTTCAAGGAAAGACGCTTCACTTCATCCCCCTTGCGATTGCATTGCCGGTATGTCTTTATGCTTCCTATAGATATTCCTGCTCTATATTAGCTTAGTTTAACCAGTTGTACTCCCAGTTTAGTCACTAGCTTTCTAAATGTTATGCATAATGTATATCATGTGTATTATGTATCTGTTCTATGCCATGCACTGATTCTATGTATATCATTGTTCACAGTTTCACCGCATCAATATACCACTACGTTTAATTAAGCACAGACTCAACCACAGTCTCCTTATTGGACCCCGGTATAGCGGTTTAGCTGACTGTATAGCTACGTATGAGCCTGCCTCAGCTAGTGAGGACAGAACACAAGGGTTTTACCATTTGTGTGTGTTTCAGAGGTTGAGAGCTGTGAGAGGCCGAGAGAAGTGGTTAGTGATAGAAGCTGGGACACAGATGTGGAAGTGGGGCTGTTTATGGGGATGTTGACATCTCCCAGGATAATGGTTTGGAGTTCTGAGGACGTAAAGTGTGACAGACATGCAGAGAAATGGTCCAGGAAGATGGTGGGCGAACCTAAGGGCCGGTATATGACCACTACTCTGAGGGAGTTTCACTTGTTGCATTTAGCTGCTTGCGCTTTCAGTGGGTGATAGGTCTACCGATGGACATCCAAAATATATAATTCTTATCTGTCTAGCCCAAAGTGGTGCCGCGATATACAACTTTAATAGAATAAAGAAGCTCAGTGCTTTCACACCAGTTCCAACTAGTACCATATGGGAGGAGGGATGAGTACTTTTCACAGTCTGGTATTTGCAGGGTAGAACCATAAAACGTCAGTGATTCTAGTGAGGGTTTTGAGTTAAACACACACAAGCAGACAGAGAGAGAAGAGGGGGGTGTTGGAATGGCCCGCAGCATGTGTCTCTGCGCCGTGTACCTTCTAGAACTAATCTCACATTATGACATTCTTACATTATCGTGACATGCACACACTGGAGGACTGTACCTGGCCACCACATCCACAAACTACTGGACTGGATTTGGGCACCATATCCACAGACTGGAGGATTGTACCTGAGCACAACATCCACAGACTGCACCTGGCACCACATCCACAGACTGGAGGTCTGTACCTGGGCACCACATCCACAGACTGGAGTATTGTACCTGGGCACCACGTCCACAGATTGGAGGACTGTACCTGGGCATTACATCCACAGACTTTAGTACTTGATCTAGGCACCAGATCCATAGACTGGAGGATTGGACCTGGACACAACATCCACAGACTGGAGGACATTATGTTGGCACCCCATCCACAGACTGGAGGACTGGATCGGGCACCACATCCCCAGACTGGAGGACTGTACCTGGCCACCACCTCCACAGACTGGAGGACATTATGGAATGCCTGCCAGGGCAACGGGGTACTCGGTACCAGGTCCGGTCTTAAAGGGGATGTCAAAGGTAGCTGCGACCCGGTCCGTGGCCCTGGGCGCCCAATTAAAGGGAAAGGTCTTTAAGGGGATTTGTGAATAAAGTCTATTGTTCATGACGCCACCTGTGGTGTTCGGTCAGTGGGGACCAACGCCGCTTAAAGAGGTCCTCTGGGGTGGTGGCAGGGTGGCTAGATGGAGACACTTCCCACAGGTGAAGCTGGGTCCCCAGGGCTTCCCAAGTGTATGGCACCGATGATGTGATGGATGATATAGGAAAGAACGAGGATACAGGTTTGCAGTCTTTACATGGTTTACTGATGGTAGTAGTAGACCTCAAGTAATAACCAAAAAACAATACGTACAGGGTATAATTGCTAGGTATAACCAAAGGACTGAAAAACATCCTTTTAAAATGTAACTTTTAATAAATACTGAGCATAAATTACCCATATAAACGGGTTAGGAGACACCTTAATCTATCTTAACACAAAAAATGAAAGGATAGAGACTAGACGGTGGGGGGGAGGGGCGTGATCTTTCCCTTACTCGCCCTACCTCACAGCGGAGGTTGGCACCCTAATTTCGACATGGCGCCCCCACTCGTCGATGGCTCTCCCATATGACCCTACAGGATCTTAACAAAATGAAACTACCACCACACCACAACCTTATCTAAAGTGCAATAATGCTTATGAAGTGCCCCCAGACAGAGGGCCACGAGTTCTGAGGCTGTCACGGTGGCTGGACCCGGTCCGCGACCCTGCTAAGAGGTGTCCAATAAAGGTGGTACAGTCTGTCAGGGATTCGTGACGCCACTTGTGGTGTTCGGTCAGGGTGACCGACGCTGCTGTGGGGTCCTCTGGGGTGATGGAATTGCAGCTGGATGGTATACCTTCCCACAGGTGAAGTATGTCCCTAGGGCTTCCCAGTATGGTGGATGGTGATGGTGTGAGGTGCAGTCAATAACGAGGACACAGGGTTGCAGTCTCTTTACCGAAAACTTCAGGATCCTCAATCCAGAGCACGATTAACAGGGCTATCTGAGACCGGCCGATCCGAAGGCACATCCAGAGTTCCCTTTGCAGGTGGAGATCTTTGCCTACCACTAGCGCCTGTGTGTTGTAGTGCTACCCTGCTGAGCATTCGGAATACTCCTCACAACTTCTGTTCTCATTCGTTCGTTCTTTCTAGTTCTTTCTAATTCTCTCTCTTTAGTTCCAGATGTTTCTAGTTTCTCGTCCCCCAGTATGTTATGGCTAGGACGCACCCGTATGACGGGAAGGCTCGGAGCTTTTCCGGGACCCTAGAGACGCCCCTCTCCACGCGTTGCCCCCTATGTCTTCATGGGAAATTTAAGGTAGACAGCCAACCTATAATTAACTGTCTTGCGGAGTTCGAAGTAAGGCATAGAGTCAGTTACTCCCTCGGTGTTCCGGCCACCGGCTACGCGCCTCAGTAGGATGTTGCCTCGGTCTCACGGCACAACTCCTACTGGCTCTTTTTTGTGCTTGATCTCGTTTCTCACTGTTCCACAATATCCTTCGCTTCGTGTCTCTTTCTTAGGATACCGCCGCAAGGTAGTGCAGGCGCGGTTCCATAATGTTCTGCTCTGTTCGCTAGGCACCTGCCAGGTTCCCAAGCCTGACAGGGACCCCCTGTGTCTTCTCCCTGCAACACCCCCTGCCACGGGATGTTGCCTGAATCCAACCCAGTCAGCTTCTGACTAACTTCCTATCCGACCCCTAGTTTTACCAGTGTGAGGAGTGGCCCAACAAATAAAGCCTTTTTCTCCCCCTAGTGGCCGGAGTGTGAAGTGTAATGTGTGCTGGTGATACCTGGTCAGAAGAACTCCTTTAGTGCCATCAGACGTACCATCACTCCCCTTAGTGGCAGAGCGTCATACTGCAACGACCAGGTCTCTGGGGCGCTGCACTCCCCCCCGGTTAAATCCAGTACTCCTGGACTGGGAAGAAGAACAACAATACATATCAGCAATAGACATACAAAATTTTGAAATGTTTGAAACAAGTAAATAGAACAATGCTTCCCTTTATGGGAGGTGAGGACACTTCAATGTTACAAACAAAACAAGGTTAAATATTTTTAAATAACATTATGACTATAAATAACTCTTATCACCCAACCGGGTATTCTACTAAGTGCAAATTCTGAACCATAATTTAACTTTACCTTTAAGGGCGTATAAGCTGAACCCACTAAGGCCTACTATAAAGTACTATAAAATAACTCAACTTTTTCTTTTCTTTCTAGCTTCACCAATGCAGGACCGCCTAGTTCCTTGGCTGGGCCTACTGTCATTGTCTTTCCATCAGCAACCAACTATCGTTCTACAGTTCTCAGGAGGACTCTCTCTCTAACCCCTACGGGTTCACTTTCAATCTTTCCTGTCCTCAATCTCTAGTAGCATTATCAAACTTTTCTGAATCACAACATTATCAACATTTCAACTTTTCTTAAGGCAACATGTGAACATTCCCTTTAAGAGGGAACCAAGTCTCTATGAGGTAGTCCACATTCTCTCTGTCTGCAAGTCCGTTGAAAGCAAGACCTTCTGCGTCATGTCCTAAAAGCAGTATCTTCGCAAAGTCTTCTTTCGATGTAAAACCAGTAGAGGGCGCCTTTAAGAAGGTGCAAACTATGTACAAAACAGTTTTGGAATCATTCACTGTTCATGATCCGGCAGACTTTGGAAACAATGGTAACTTGTGCAAAGTAGAAAAAGAAATATAAAACAATAGGGATCCCGGGTAAACGAAGGTACCCCTTTAAGAGTTAACCCTGGACGGGTTTAAAGCAAAGACAGGAAACAGTTAACTATTTACATACTCGGTTCTTCGAGGTTTAGTGCTGTAACTCAGAGGGTAGCACCGGTCGGAGTAGCCCAGCTGGATACTGGCGGCTACCAGGTGCCACATAAAGGGCTCCCTCACTCCAGATGGGGGTCTGATGGCTTTGCATATCTCTTTTCTCATCCGATGCGGTATCAATGTCACTAATCAGTTTCTCCGGTATAGTCAAGTCGTTAGGGATCAGCGTTCGAATGTCAGTTTTGGTAGTAGGTACAGTAGTAGAAATGATGCACACAGTGGTAGTAGTGCTGGGACTCGTCAGTTCAGAGTTAATCTTAGTCAGGGCAGCAGGTGGCGCAGCGATGGGGCTTACCCACAGGTCTTCTGTCACTGGGGCAGGGTCGTTCTTCATACCTGCTTCAGATGCGGTCCCTCCGGTGCCGGCCTGCTCCGTCTCCGCTGGGATCTGGAACGCTGACTGCGGGACCTTGCGCTGCGGCGTTGTCATCTCTGTTTGCAGCATCTCGCTTTCCGGCAGGGCCTTGCTTTCTGGCTTCGGAGCGCTGAAACTTCTTTCTTGCTCCGGACCAGATGAGACTGCCGACAGATGTCTGGTGAGGCCCCCGATGACGGTCTCCTTCCACCCGGCCTCAGTGCTCAGCTGCGTCCGCCGGAGTTGATCGCTGAGCTCGTCCACTCCGGCCTGCAGGAAGTCGGGGCCAACAGGTGACGCCTGGCCGCGGTATCTCTCTGGGCAGCTGGGGGAGTCCTGTGCTCCGACCCCACGTTCCGATCTCGGGTGGCTTGTCATGGCATCTCCCACGTGGCTCACTTCCTCCTCCTCCTTGTCCTTTTCCCGCTCTCTCCTTCGTGGGCGGTTTCGTTTCTTGTTTCTCCGCCCTCCATTGAGGATCAGGAGGCGGATATCAGCTGCTGACGGACACGTCCTCAAGGTGCAGAAATATTTAGACTGGGCGGCCATTATCTTTCGCGCTCTTCAGCTTGCTCACGCACACTTCCACGCCCTTCTTCTTCTCCTGCGCTCCTTGTGGCGCAGCAGTTGCGGCAGTTTTGGCGGGAATCTTGCAGCAGATAGCAATACACAGTCCTTGCAATAAATCACAGTTCAAACACGTTTCAATCACAGTTCCAAGGCACACATGACCCAATTCTTCAGGCTTAAGTACATCCTGTTCGTGACGCCAAGGTGAAGCGCCCCCAGACACCGGGCCACAAGTTCTCGGTACCGGGCCTCTCTGGTTCGGTCCTGAGGCTGTCACGGTGGCTGGACCCGGTCCGCGACCCTGCTATGGGGTGTCCAATAAAGGTGGTACAGTCTGTCAGGGATTCGTGACGCCACCTGTGGTGTTCGGTCAGGGTGACCGACGCTACTGTGCGGTCCGCTGGGGTGATGGAATGGCAGCTGGATGGTATACCTTCCCACAGGTGAAGTATGTCCCCAGGGCTTCCCAGAGTGTAGATGGTGATGGTGTGAGGTGCAGTCAATAACGAGGACACAAGGTTGCAGTCTCTTTACCTCTTTACTGAAGACTTCAGGATCCTCAATCCAGAGCACGATTAACAGGGCTGTCTGAGACCGGCCGGTCTGATAGTTCCCTTTGCAGGTGGAAATCGTTGCCTACCACTAGCGCCTGTGTGTTGTAGTGCTACCCTGCTGAGCATTCTGAATAGTCCTCACAACTTCTGTTCTCGTTCGTTCATTCTTTCTAGTTCTTTCTAATTCTCTCTCTTTAGTTCCAGATGTTTCTAGTTTCTCATCCCCCAGGTATGTTATGGCTAGGACGCACCCGTATGACGGGAAGGCTCGGAGCTCTTCCGGGACCCTAGAGACGCCCCTCTCCAAGCGTTGCCCCCTATGTCTTCGTAGGAAATTTAAGGTAGACAGCCAACCTATAATTAACTGTCCTGCGGAGTTCGAAGTAAGGCATAGAGTCAGTTACTCCCTCGGTGTTCCGGCCACCGGCTACGCGCCTCAGTAGGATGTTGCCTCGGTCTCACGGCACGACTCCTACTGGCTCTCCTTTGTGCTTGATCTTGTTTCTCACTGTTTCACAATATCCTTCGCTTCGTGTCTCTTTCTTAGGATACCGTCGCAAGGTAGTGCAGGCGCGATTCCGTAATGTTCTGCTCTGTTCGCTAGGCACCTGCCAGGTTCCCAAGCCTGACAGGGACCCCCCTGTGTCTTCTCCCTGCAACACCCCCTGCCACGGGATGTTGCCTGAATCCAACCCAGTCAGCTTCTGACTAACTTCCTATCCGACCCCTAGTTTTACCAGTGTGAGGAGTGGCCCAACAAATAAAGCCTTTTGCTCCCCCTAGTGGCCGGAGTGTGTAGTGTAATGTGTGCTGGTGATACCTGGTCAGAAGAACTCCTTTAGTGCCATCAGACGTACCATCACTCCCCTTAGTGGCAGAGCGTCATACTGCAACGACCAGGTCTCTGGGGCGCTGCACTCCCCCCCGGTTAAATCCAGTACTCCTGGACTGGGAAGAAGAACAACAATACATATCAGCAATAGACATACAAAATTTTGAAATGTTTGAAACAAGTAAATAGAACAAGGCTTCCCTTTATGGGAGGTGAGGACACTTGAACGTTACAAACAAAACAAGATTAAATATTTTTAAATAACATTATGACTATAAATAACTCTTATCACCCAGCCGGGTATTCTACTCAGTGCAAATTCTGAACCATAATTTAACTTTACCTTTAAGGGCGTATAAGCTGAACCCACTAAAGGCCTACTATAAAGTACTATAAAATAACTCAACTTTTTCTTTTCTTTCTAGCTTCACCAATGCAGGACCGCCTAGCTCCTTGGCTGGGCCTACTGTCATTGTCTTTCCATCAGCAACCAACTATCGTTCTACAGTTCTCAGGAGGACTCTCTCTCTAACCCTTACGGGTTCACTTTCAATCTTTCCTGTCCTCAATCTCTAGTAGCATTATCAAACTTTTCTGAATCACAACATTATCAACATTTCAACTTTTCTTAAGGCAACATGTGAACATTCCCTTTAAGAGGGAACCAAGTCTCTATGAGGTAGTGCACATTCTCTCTGTCTGCAAGTCCGTTGAAAGCAAGACCTTCTGCGTCATGTCCTAAAAGCAGTATCTTCGAAAAGTCTTCTTTCGATGTAAAACCAGTAGAGGGCGCCTTTAAGAAGGTGCAAACTATGTACAAAACAGTTTTGGAATCATTCACTGTTCATGATCCGGCAGTCTTTGGAAACAATGGTAACTTGTGCAAAGTAGAAAAAGAAATATAAAACAATAGGGATCCCGGGTAAATGAAGGTACCCCTTTAAGAGTTAACCCTGGACGGGTTTAAAGCAAAGACAGGAAACAGTTAACTATTTACATACTCGGTTCTTCGAGGTTTAGTGCTGTAACTCAGAGGGTAGCACCGGTCGGAGTAGCCCAGCTGGATACTGGCGGCTACCAGGTGCCACATAAAGGGCTCCCTCACTCCAGATGGGGGTCTTATTGCTTTGCATATCTCTTTTCTCATCCGATGCGGTATCAATGTCACTAATCGGTTTTTCAGGTACAATTTGGATTCGAATGTCAGTTTTGGTAGTAGGTACAGTAGTAGAAATGATGCACACAGTGGTAGTAGTGCTGGGACTCGTCAGTTCAGAGTTAGTCTTAGTCAGGGCAGCAGGTGGCGCCGCGATGGGGCTTACCCACAGGTCTTCTGTCACTGGGGCAGGGTCGTTCTTCATACCTGCTTCAGATGCAGTCTCTCCGGTGCCGGCCTGCTCCGTCTCCGCTGGGATCTGGAACGCTGACTGCGGGGCCTTGCGCTGCGGCGTTGTCATCTCTGTTTGCAGCATCTCGCTTTCCGGCAGGGCCTTGCTTTGTGGCTTCGGATCGCTGAAACTTCTTTCTTGCTCCGGACCAGACGAGGCTGCCGACAGATGTCTGGTGAGGCCCCCGATGACGGTCTCCTTCCACCCGGCCTCAGTGCTCAGCTGCGTCCGCCGGAGTTGATCGCTGAGCTTGTCCACTCCGGCCTGCAGGATGTCGGGGCCAACAGGTGACGCCTGGCCGCGGTATCTCTCTGGGTAGCTGGGGGAGTCCTCGACTCCGACCCCACGCTCCGATCTCGGGTGGCTTGTCATGGCGTCCTCCACGTGGCTCACTTCCTCCTCCTCCTTGTCCTTTTCCCGCTCTCTTTCGTGGGCGGTTTCGTTTCCTTTGTCTCCGCCCTCCACTTTTTTTTGCATACTACTCTGCCTGCACAGTGTATACATCTTTCTCCCAAATACCATACTGTGCATATTATTTGGGTATACTATAGGTGTCATGTATATTGTTGAGACTGGAAACAGGTCCATTATTGCTGTATATCGCAACTGTCTAAACTTACTCTGTCTCTAACATTAGACACCTTGTGCACCTTTCTCATATCAGATCAATAGAAGGGTAACTGTTATGAAAGGCAATTCAGTACTACAATGGACATAGCGGTCAGAGCACATACAGTGATCTGACAATAACCCAAAATCATAGAACGAGCTCTGAGACGTGGGAACTCTGCAGACCGCAATCCCTAATCCTCTCCAAACAACACTAGAGGCAGCCGTGGATTGCGCCTAACTCTGCCTATGCAACTCGGCACAGCCTGAGAAACTAACTAGCCTGAAGACAGAAAATAAGCCTACCTTGCCTCAGAGAAATACCCCAAAGGAAAAGGCAGCCCCCCACATATAATGACTGTGAGTTAAGATGAAAAGACAAACGTAGAGATGAAATAGATTCAGCAAAGTGAGGCCCGACTTTCTTAACAGATCGAGGATAGAAAAGGTAACTTTGCGGTCTACACAAAACCCTAAAGAAAACCACGCAAAGGGGGCAAAAAGACCCTCCGTACCGAACTGCACGGAGGTACACCCTGTGCGTCCCAGAGCTTCCAGCAACAAATTAGACAAGCTGGACAGAAAAAATAGCAAACAAATAGCAAAGAAGAACTTAGCTATGCAGAGCAGCGGGCCACAGGAATGATCCAGGGAAAAGCAAGTCCAACACTGGAACATTGACAGGAAGCCAGGATCAAAGCATTAGGTGGAGTTAAGTAGAGAAGCACCTAACGACCTCACCAGATCACCTGAGGGAGGAAACTCAGAAGCCGCAGTACCACTTCCCTCCACCAACAGAAGCTCACAGAGAGAATCAGCCGAAGTACCACTTGTGACCACAGGAGGGAGCTCTGCCACAGAATTCACAACAGTACCCCCCCCTTGAGGAGGGGTCACCGAACCCTCACCAGAGCCCCCAGGCCGACCAGGATGAGCCATATGAAAGGCACGAACAAGATCGGGAGCATGGACATCAGAGGCAAAAACCCAGGAATTATCTTCCTGAGCATAACCCTTCCATTTAACCAGATACTGGAGTTTCCGTCTAGAAACACGAGAATCCAAAATCTTCTCCACAATATACTCCAATTCCCCCTCCACCAAAACCGGGGCAGGAGGATCAACAGATGGAACCATAGGTGCCACGTATCTCCGCAACAATGACCTATGGAATACGTTATGTATGGAAAAAGAATCTGGAAGGGTCAGACGAAAAGACACAGGATTAAGAACCTCAGAAATCCTATACGGACCAATGAAACGAGGTTTAAACTTAGGAGAGGAAACCTTCATAGGAATATGACGAGAAGATAACCAAACCAGATCCCCAACACGAAGTCGGGGACCCACACGGCGTCTGCGATTAGCGAAACATTGAGCCTTCTCCTGGGACAAGGTCAAATTGTCCACCACATGAGTCCAAATCTGCTGCAACCTGTCCACCACAGTATCCACACCAGGACAGTCCGAAGACTCAACCTGTCCTGAAGAGAAACGAGGATGGAACCCAGAATTGCAGAAAAATGGCGAAACCAAGGTAGCCGAGCTGGCCCGATTATTAAGGGCGAACTCAGCCAAAGGCAAAAAGGACACCCAGTCATCCTGATGGGCAGAAACAAAGCATCTCAGATATGTTTCCAAGGTCTGATTGGTTCGTTCGGTCTGGCCATTAGTCTGAGGATGGAAAGCCGAGGAAAAAGACAAGTCAATGCCCATCCTACCACAAAAGGCTCGCCAAAACCTCGAAACAAACTGGGAACCTCTGTCAGAAACGATATTCTCTGGAATGCCATGTAAACGAACCACATGCTGGAAGAACAATGGCACCAAATCAGAGGAGGAAGGATCAGTCCTAGGCCCCCTCCGCTTCTCGTTGTATACTGCCCCTATTGGACAAACAATCAGTAGATTTGGTTTCCAGTACCATCTCTATGCTGACGACACCCAATTATACACTTCTTCTCCTGATCTCACGCCTGCCTTATTAGAAAACACCAGTGATTGTCTTACCGCTGTCTCTAACATCATGTCCTCCCTCTATCTGAAACTAAACCTGTCAAAAACTGAACTCCTCGTGTTCTCTCCCTCTACTAACCTACCTTTGCCTGACATTGCCATCTCCGTGTGCGGTTCCACCATTACTCCAAAGCAACATGCCCGCTGCCTTGGGGTCATCCTTGATTCTGACCTTTCATTCACCCCCTACATCCGATCACTGGCTCGCTCTTCTTACCTGCATCTCAAAAACATTTCTAGAATTCGCCCTTTTCTTACTTTCGACTCTGCAAAAACTCTGACTGTTTCACTTATTCATTCTCGTCTGGACTATTGTAACTCTCTACTAATCGGCCTCCCTCTTGCAAAACTCTCCCCGCTCCAATCTGTCCTGAATGCTGCAGCCAGGATCATATTCCTCACCAACCGTTACACCGATGCCTCTACCCTGTGCCAGTCATTACACTGGCTATCCATCCACTCCAGAATCCAGTACAAAACTACTACCCTCATCCACAAAGCACTCCATGGCTCAGCACCACCCTACATCTCCTCCCTGGTATCAGTCTACCACCCTACCCGTGCCCTCCGCTCCGCTAATGACCTCAGGTTAGCATCCTCAATAATCAGAACCTCCCACTCCCGTCTCCAAGACTTTACACGTGCTGCGCCGATTCTTTGGAATGCACTACCTAGGTTAATACGGTTAATCCCCAATCCCCACAGTTTTAAGCGTACCCTAAAAACTCATTTGTTCAGACTGGCCTACCGCCTCAATGCATTAACCTAACGATCCCTGTGTGGCCTATTTATAATAAAAAAAAAAAAAAAAAAAAAAGGTTCCTCGCATCATGTTCTCATACACTTTATGCAGTATTAGCCCTCTGTGTCTGTACTGCTACATACTGGTTCTTGCAGCTTTACATGAACACCTGAGCCTTACACTATAGCTGGTCTGTATAACTAAAGCAATTGTTACCATCCACCTCTCGTGTCTCCCCTTTTCCCCATAGTTTGTAAGCTTGCGAGCAGCAGGGCCCTCACTCCTCCTGGTATCTGTTTTGAACTGTATTTCTGTTATGCTGTAATGTCTATTGTCTGTACAAGTCCCCTCTATAATTTGTAAAGCGCTGCGGAATATGTTGGCGCTATATAAATAAAAATAATAATTATAATTATTATTAATTTAGACAAGGGTACCAGATGGACCATCTTAGAAAAGCGATCACAGACCACCCAAATGACTGACATCTTTTGAGAAACGGGAAGATCAGAAATAAAATCCATAGAGATATGTGTACAAGGCCTCTTCGGGACCGGCAAGGGCAAAAGCAACCCACTGGCACGAGAACAGCAGGGCTTAGCCCGAGCACAAATCCCACAGGACTGCACAAAAACACGCACATCCCGCGACAGAGATGGCCACCAGAAGGATCTAGCCACCAACTCTCTGGTACCAAAGATTCCAGGATGACCAGCCAACACCGAACAATGAACCTCAGAGATAACTTTATTGGTCCACCTATCAGGGACAAACAGTCTCTCCGCTGGACAACGATCAGGTTTATTAGCCTGAAATTTTTGCAGCACCCGCCGCAAATCAGGGGAGATGGCAGACACAATTACTCCTTCCTTGAGGATACCCGCCGGCTCCGACAAACCCGGAGAGTCGGGCACAAAACTCCTAGACAGAGCATCCGCCTTCACATTTTTAGAGCCCGGAAGGTACGAAATCACAAAGTCAAAACGGGCAAAAAATAGCGACCAACGAGCTTGTCTAGGATTCAACCGCTTAGCAGACTCAAGATAAGTCAATTTCTTATGATCAGTCAATACCACCACGCGATGCTTAGCTCCTTCAAGCCAATGACGCCACTCCTCGAATGCCCACTTCATGGCCAGCAACTCTCGGTTGCCCACATCATAATTTCGCTCAGCAGGCGAAAACTTCCTGGAAAAAAAGCGCATGGTTTCATCACTGAGCAATCAGAACCTCTCTGCGACAAAACAGCCCCTGCTCCAATCTCAGAAGCATCAACCTCGACCTGGAACGGAAGAGAAACATCTGGTTGACACAACACAGGGGCAGAAGAAAAACGACGCTTCAAGTCTTGAAAAGCTTCCACAGCAGCAGAAGACCAATTGACCAAATCAACACCCTTCTTGGTCAAATCGGTCAATGGTTTGGCAATACTAGAAAAATTGCAGATGAAGCGACGATAAAAATTAGCAAAGCCCAGGAACTTTTGCAGACTTTTCAGAGATGTCGGCTGAGTCCAATCATGGATGGCTTGGACCTTAACAGGATCCATCTCGATAGTAGAAGGGGAAAAGATGAACCCCAAAAATGAAACCTTCTGCACACCAAAGAGACACTTTGATCCCTTCACAAACAAACAATTAGCACGCAGGACCTGAAAAACTGTTCTGACCTGCTTCACATGAGACTCCCAATCATCCGAGAAGATCAAAATGTCATCCAAGTACACAATCAGGAATTTATCCAGGTACTCTCGGAAGATGTCATGCATAAAGGACTGAAACACTGATGGAGCATTGGCAAGTCCGAATGGCATCACTAGATACTCAAAATGGCCCTCGGGCGTATTAAATGCAGTTTTCCATTCATCTCCTCGCCTGATTCGCACCAGATTATACGCACCACGAAGATCTATCTTGGTGAACCAACTAGCCCCCTTAATCCGAGCAAACAAATCAGATAACAATGGCAAGGGGTACTGAAATTTAACCGTGATCTTATTTAGAAGGCGGTAATCTATACAAGGTCTCAGCGAACCATCCTTCTTGGCTACAAAAAAGAACCCTGCTCCTAATGGTGACAATGACGGGCGAATATGTCCCTTCTCCAGGGATTCCTTCACGTAACTCCGCATAGCGGCGTGCTCAGGCACGGATAAATTAAACAGTCGACCTTTTGGGAATTTACTACCAGGAATCAAATTGATAGCACAATCACAATCCCTATGCGGAGGTAGGGCATCGGACTTAGGCTCATCAAATACATCCCGGTAATCAGACAAGAACTCTGGAACCTCAGAAGGGGTGGATGACGAAATTGACAGAAATGGAACATCACCATGTACCCCGACAACCCCAGCTGGACACAGACATGGATTTCCAATCTAATACTGGATTATGGGCTTGTAGCCATGGCAACCCCAACACGACCACATCATGCAGATTATGCAACACCAGAAAGCGAATAACCTCCTGATGTGCAGGAGCCATGCACATGGTCAGCTGGGTCCAGTACTGAGGCTTATTCTTGGCCAAAGGCGTGGCATCAATTCCTCTCAATGGAATAGGACACTGCAAGGGCTCCAAGAAAAACCCACAACGCTTAGCATACTCTAAGTCCATCAAATTCAGGGCAGCGCCTGAATCCACAAATGCCATGACAGAATACGATGACAAAGAACAGATCAAGGTAACGGACAGAAGAAATTTTGACTGTACCGTACCAATGGTGGCAGACCTAGCGAACCGCTTAGTGCGCTTAGGACAATCAGAGATAGCATGAGTGGAATCACCACAGTAGAAACACAGCCCATTCAGACGTCTGTGTTCTTGCCGTTCAACTCTGGTCAAAGTCCTATCGCACTGCATAGGCTCAGGTTTAAGCTCAGGTAATACCGCCAAATGGTGCACAGATTTACGCTCACGCAAGCGTCGACCGATCCGAATGGCCAAAGACATAGACTCATTCAAACCAGCAGGCATAGGAAATCCCACCATGACATCCTTAAGGGCTTCAGAGAGACCCTTTCTGAACATAGCTGCCAGCGCAGATTCATTCCATTGAGTGAGCACGGACCACTTTCTAAATTTCTGACAATATACCTCTATCTCATCCTGACCCTGACAAAGAGCCAGCAAATTTTTCTCTGCCTGATCCACTGAATTAGGTTCATCGTACAGCAATCCGAGCGCCAGGAAAGACGCATCGATATTACTCAATGCAGGATCTCCTGACGCAAGAGAAAATGCCCAGTCCTGAGGGTCGCCACGCAAAAAAGAAATAATGATCAAAACCTGTTCAACTGGATCACCAGAGGAGCGAGGTTTCAAGGCCAGAAATAATTTACAATTATTTTTGAAACTCAGAAACTTAGTTCTATCTCCAAAAAACAAATCAGGAATAGGAATTCTTGGTTCTAACATAGATTTCTGATCAATAGTGTCTTGAATCTTTTGTACTCTTGCCGAGAGCTGATCCACAAATGAAGACAGACTTCTAATGTCCATCGCTACACCTGTGTCCTGAACCACCCAAATGTCTAGGGAAAAAAAGGCAAAACACAGTGCAAAGAAAAAAAAATGGTCTCAGAACTTCTCCTTTCCCTCTATTGAGAATCATTAGTACTTTTGGCTTCCTGTACTGTTATGAAAGGCAATTCAGTACCACAATGGACATAGCGGTCAGAGCACATACAGTGATCTGACAATAACCCAAAATCATAGAACGAGCTCTGAGACGTGGGAACTCTGCAGACCGCAATCCCTAATCCTCTCCAAACAACACTAGAGGCAGCCGTGGATTGCGCCTAACTCTACCTATGCAACTCGGCACAGCCTGAGAAACTAACTAGCCTGAAGATAGAAAATAAGCCTACCTTGCCTCAGAGAAATACCCCAAAGGAAAAGGCAGCCCCCCACATATAATGACTGTGAGTTAAGATGAAAAGACAAACGTAGAGATGAAATAGATTCAGCAAAGTGAGGCCCGACTTTCTTAACAGAGCGAGGATAGAAGAGGCAACTTTGCGGTCTACACAAAACCCTAAAGAAAACCACGCAAAGGGGGCAAAAAGACCC
The DNA here is from genome assembly GCF_032444005.1 of Ranitomeya imitator. Classification (NCBI taxonomy): domain Eukaryota; kingdom Metazoa; phylum Chordata; class Amphibia; order Anura; family Dendrobatidae; genus Ranitomeya; species Ranitomeya imitator. Next base: position 203,153 of record NW_027194872.1, read on the forward strand.
TCCGTACCGAACTAACGGCACGGAGGTACACCCTCTGCGTCCCAGAGCTTCCAGCAACAAATTAGACAAGCTGGACAGAAAAAATAGCAAACAAATAGCAAAGAAGAACTTAGCTATGCAGAGCAGCAGGCCACAGGAATGATCCAGGGAAAAGCAAGTCCAACACTGGAACATTGACAGGAAGCCAGGATCAAAGCATTAGGTGGAGTTAAGTAGAGAAGCACCTAACGACCTCACCAGATCACCTGAGGGAGGAAACTCAGAAGCCGCAGTACCACTTCCCTCCACCAACAGAAGCTCACAGAGAGAATCAGCCGAAGTACCACTTGTGACCACAGGAGGGAGCTCTGCCACAGAATTCACAACAGGTAACGGTTTACAAGACCCTTTCTTGTGGAAACTATTCCACATTAGATCTTTACAGCTCTTTTATTGCACCTTATAAGCATTATTGCACTTTAGATAAGGTTGTGGTGTGGTGGTAGTTTCATTTTGTTAAGATCCTGTAGGTTCATAAGGGAGAGCCGTCGACGAGTGGGGGCGCCATGTCAAGATTAGGGTGCCAACCTCCGCTGTGAGGTAGGGCGAGTAAGGGAAAGATCACGTCCCCCCCATCCCACCGTCTAGTCTCTATCCTTTCATTTTTTGTGTTAAGATAGATTAAGGTGTTATTGTCTCCTGACCCGTTTATATGGGTAATTTTTACTCAGTATTTATTAAAAGTTACATTTTAAAAGGGTTTTTTTCAGTCCTTTGGTTATACCTAGTAGTAGTCCTCATTCCAGGGTACCAAGTGCAGGGTAGCTGTGGTACGGCTGGCTTGGAGGCAATAGGAGATCCCTCTCCCAGGTGAGGTCCGTAAGCCTTTCCTACTTGCGCTGTTTAGTTGGTTAGGTCCCTGCCGCTTGAAGCTCAGTGCAAGTCCCCTCTCTCCTGTCCTAAGACAGATGTCTGTATGCTAGACAGTTCGAGCCTCTATCATGCCCCGGGCTCTAAAGTTACTGCTTCATCTCAGACTTGATGCAGGCAATTGACATACAGTCCTATACCCTCCGGTTCTGCTAACTTTCCTAGAGTCCCACTATAGCTTCGGGCTCCCGGTACCCGGTTCTGCGCTCTGGCTCACAGGGTGTCCTTCGGCTGTTCCCCTGCTGAGCCTCTTCCTGCTCTGTGCTTCTTCCTTGTAAGCTCCTCCAAAATTCCACTCTCCTTCTGCTTCTCACTCTTTCCAGGGGTAGCAGCTCCCTCGTGGCTGCCTGGACCCTACGTCTGCTCCAGACATCCTTCTTCTCACTCCTGGAGACCAACTGTCTCCCTCCACTGTCTCCCTCAGACTGACTGGCTCCTCCTCCAGACCAGGATACATAAAGTGTAAGGAGTCTCCCCTGAATCCGGGTCCTGAGCCTAGATTCAGATGTCTTGAATGCAAGTGCCTTACCTGATACAGAGAATCTCCCTTGCCTCCAAGCGTGATATCACCCTCCCCGAAAGAAAGGCAACATCACTGCACCAACCGGTTACCTGGGGTGTTGCAATTACATGGGCACCCCATCCACAGACTGGAGGACTTGACCTGGACACCACATCCACAGACTGGCGGACTTTACCTGGGCACCACATTCACAGACTGGAGGACTGGACCTGGGCACCACATCCACAGAGTGGAGGACTGGATCTGGGCACTAAGTCCATATTCTGGTGTATCGGACCTGGGCTCCTGTCCACAGATTTGAGAATTGTACCTAGGAACCACATTCACAGACTGGAAGACTGGACCTGTACCTGGGCACTACTTCCACATACTGCAGGACCATACCTGGGCACAAGTTTCATAAACTAGAGGACTATACCTGGGCACCACATCCACAGACTGGTGGACTGGACCGGGGCACCAGTTCTACAGACTGGAGAGCTGGACCCGGGCAACACATCCACAGACTCGAGGACTGGACCTGGATACCACATCCACAAACTGGAGGACTGGACCTCACATCCACAGACTGGAGGACTGGACCTGGACACCACATAGACAGAGTAGATGACTAGACCTGGTTACCACATACACAGATCGGAGGACTATACCTGGGCACGACATCCACTGACTGCAGGACTATACCTGGGCACCACGTCCACAGACTGGAGGACTTGGCCTTTGCACCACTTCTCAGACTGGAGGACTGCACCTGGGCACCACCTCCAAAGACTGGAGGACTGGACCTGGGCACCATATCCACAGGCTGGAGGATTCTGCTTTCCTCTCTCTCTGTTTGCCTCTTTCTCTCTTTTCCGTCTTTGTCTCTCTTTCAGTTTCTTTATCTTTCTACCTTTTTCTATGTCTCTTTCCATCTTTCTTTGTTTCTCTCTTTTTTATCTGTCTGTATCACTGTTTTTCTTTCTCTTCATCTGTCTCTCAACTGTTTCTCTCTGCCTCGCTCTCTCTCTCTCTAATTCTCTTTTTCTCCTCTCTCGTTCTCTCCCTCTCTCTGGTTCTCCCTCTTTCTCTCATTCTCTCTCTGTTTCTCTCATTCTCTCTCTAACGTTTTCCTCTCTCTCTGTCTTTCTCTCCTTCTCAACTCTTTCTGTCATTCTCCTCTCTCCGTCTCCTTCTTTCTCTTTTTCTCACAATGCTCTCTCTCTTTCATTCTCTCTTTCCCTCATTCTCTTTTCTCTGTTTCGTTCTCTCTTTCTATTGTTCTCCTTTCTCTGTCTCGCGCTCTCCGTTTCTCTCGTTCTCTCTCATTCTCTCGCTTTCTCTCATTCTCTCTGTCTCGTTCTCTCTTTCTCTTGTTCTCTCTCTTTCTCTCGTTCTCTCTCGTTCTCCTCTCTGTCTTGCTCTCTCTCTTTCTCTCATTCGCTTTTTCTCTCATTCTCTCTCTGTCTCATTCTCCCTCTTTCTCTCATTCTTCTCTTTCTCTCGTTATCTCTTTCTCTTGTTATCTCTCTTTCTCCTCTCTGTCTTGCTCTCTCTCTTTCTCTCATTCGCTTTTTCTCTCATTCTCTCTCTGTCTCATTCTCCCTCTTTCTCTCATTCTTCTCTTTCTCTCGTTATCTCTTTCTCTCGTTATCTCTCTTTCTCCTCTCTCTGTCTCGTTCTCTCTCTTTCTCTTGTTCTCTCTCTCTTTCTCTCTGTCACGATAATGTAAATATGCCATGTATACTCTTAGAAGGTACCATGGCTTTACAGACAAACTCTGTGGGCTTTCTGAACCTCCTCTCTTCCCCCAGCTGCCTGTGGGTGAATACACTTCTTCTCTGCCTGCCAGCTCTGTGTAATTCTAAACAATTCCCCCCTCCCGCATGCAGCTGTGAAACTGAAAGTAAAGAGTAGCAATGCGGCACCCCAGGGTCCTGGTCATCACAGTTGGGTCGCTTTCCCCCAAAGGAGAGTGATGCTACTTTTGGAGGCAAGAAAGGATAACTGCATCCAGGTATCACAAACATGCAACACATTTAATACTCCAGGCCACCAGGGGGAGCTTCTGCTCCTATTTATTAGGTCACTCCCCATATATATATAACCGGTAGTCTGTAGGAAAAGTTAGTTAGTTGCTGGCTGAGCTCAGCTCAGTTAGTTCCAGACCGGGGTCTGATGAGGATGGTAGGTTAAAGGAGCTGTGCATACCCTCAGAGCTACAGCTCCCAGAGACTTTGAAAGGCAGAACTGTATTGCAGCGAGAGTGAAGGAAGTTAAAGCAAAGGAGAGGATACCAGAAGGGGACCAGCCCCACTCAGGCTGCCTCCTCCTTCTGAGGCGCAGAATCTCGGTAGCCAGAACACTGAGGGAGTAAGGACCTCTACGCCTTATTTCAGAGACCGGAAGGACAGCTAATTGCAGGTTACCTGTCCGCACCTACACGCAGGAGGCATGGTGACACCTACAGAGCCGGGTTATCTAAGAGACCCTATAAACAGGCTCAAGTCACCAGTCATATGGGTTTTGTCCTATCCTATACGGGGGACAGAGAGCACAAAACATCGCGAGACCCTTATGTGAAGCCATAGGCAGTAAGGGAATACACCACCGCAGCGCAAGGGAAGGCTTCTGATTTCCACCTGGACAAGGGGACTTTGGACTTGCCTCCAAACCGGCCGGACTCTGCCTGCCCTGTGATCTGGTGCCCTGGACTGTGGATGCTGAAGTCTTCAGTAAAGGTAAAGAGACTGCAACCTTGTGTCCTTGTTCTTCACTGCGCCTCTCACCATTCCACCATCTACACACCAGGAAGCCCTGGGGACATACTTCACCTGTGGGAAAGTACACCATCTAGCTGCCATAACATCACCCCAGTGGACCCCTTAAAGCAGCGTCGGTCACCCTGACCGAACACCACAGGTGGCGTCACGAACATAAACTCTATCCCTTTAAAGACCTTACCCTTTTACATCGGCGCCCTGGGCCACGGACCTGGTCGCAGCCACCGTGACATCCCCCTGTGAACCACAGGGCCTGGTACCGAGTAACCCCCTAGCCCGTCGGGCAACTCAGCAACACATGGCAATCCCTTTGTTTAGCTACAGTGGTCCTTTAAGACTAAATATATCAACACAGGATATTCACAGAAATAGGCAGTTCATATTTCTGGAAACCACAGGGACAGGGCTCCAAACTAGTGGGTTTTGGGAGCTCAGTGCCTAGTAGAAATTGAGAAACGCATTACTGCTTAACCGAGGCTCATAGCCAAGCTGTGTTTGGATTTAAATGAACGTCCACTTCGTGCTGAGAAAAAGTGTAATTGTGCTGTTCTTCTACGAGGCTCATATGCCGTGATATGTTTAATAGATGGTTTTCCAGTGATGTCACGACCAGGGGTATAAGACAGGGAGACCGCATTTAGCACTAGTCTTTGTCCAGGGAGCAAGCTGAGAGACGCTCTGTGATGCATTTTGACCTCATGGTCTGCCAGTAAATGAAACTGTAAGTGTATTTCCATCTCTAATCCCATTATATTTTGTAATTGTCTGTACATACATAATCGTCTCATTTTATAATATCTGTTATATACTTTTGTAAACACTGCCTAATCTTTTCTTTAGAGACCCTAAAGTCTGACCTAAGCCATTGCTACTGATTGGGTTGGCTCCTGACCCGTTATTAACCCCTTACCGGCATCGGACGTACTATACCGTCCGATGCCGGCTCCCCTGCTTTGATGCAGGGCTCCGCGGTGAGCCCGCACCAAAGCCGGGACATGTCAGCTGTTTTGAACAGCTGACATGTGCCCGTAATAGGCGCGGGCAGAATCGCGATCTGCCCGCACCTATTAACTAGTTAAATGCCGCTGTCAAACGCAGACAGCGGCATTTAACTACCGCTTCCGGCCGGGCGGCCGGAAATGACGTCATCGCAGACCCCCGTCACATGATCGGGGGTCGGCGATGCTTGTGAATGGTAACCATAGAGGTCCTTGAGACCTCTATGGTTACTGATTGCCCGTCGCTGTGAGCGCCACCCTGTGGTCGGCGCTCACAGCACACGTGCAATTCTGCTACATAGCAGCGATCAGCAGATCGCTGCTATGTAGCAGAGCCGATCGTGCTATGCCTGCTTCTAGCCTCTCATGGAGGCTATTGAAGCATGGCAAAAGTTTAAAAAAAAAGTTTAAAAAAATGTGAAAAAAATAAAAAAAACATAAAAGTTTAAATCACCCCCCTTTCGCCCCAATCAAAATAAATCAATAAAAAAAATATCAAATCTACGCATATTTGGTATCGCCGCGCTCAGAATCGCCCGATCTATCAACTAAAAAAAGTATTAACCTGATCGCTAAAAAGCGTAGCGGGAAAAAAATTCGAAACGCCAGAATTACGTTTTTTTGGTCGCCGCGACATTGCATTAAAATGCAATAACGGGCGATCAAAAGAACGTATCTGCACCGAAATGCTATCATTAAAAACGTCATCTCGGCACGCAAAAAATAAGCCCTCAACCGACCCCAGATCACGAAAAATGGAGACGCTACGAGTATCGGAAAATGGCGCAATTTTTTTTTTTTTTTTTTAGCAAAGTTTGGAATTTTTTTTCACCACTTAGATAAAAAATAACCTAGTCATGTTTGGTGTCTATGAACTCGTAATGACCTGGAGAATCATAATGGCAGCTCAGTTTTAGCATTTAGTGAACCTAGCAAAAAAGCCAAACAAAAAACCAATGTGGGATTGCACTTTTTTTGCAATTTCACCGCACTTGGAATTTTTTTCCCGTTTTCTAGTACACGACATGCTAAAACCAATGATGTCGTTCAAAAGTACAACTCGTCCTGCAAAATATAAGCCCTCACATGGCCAAATTGACGGTAAAATAAAAAAGTTATGGCTCTGGGAAGGAGGGGAGCGAAAAACGAACACGGAAAAACGAAAAATCCCCCGGTCATGAAGGGGTTAAATAAGAAATAGTAACATAGTTAGTAAGGCCGAAAAAAGACATTTGTCCATCCAGTTCAGCCTATATTCCATCATAATAAATCCCCAGATCTACGTCCTTCTACAGAACCTAATAATTGTATGATACAATATTGTTCTGCTCCAGGAAGACATCCAGGCCTCTCTTGAACCCCTTGACTGAGTTCGCCATCACCACCTCCTCAGGCAAGCAATTCCAGATTCTCACTGCCCTAACAGTAAAGAATCCTCTTCTATGTTGGTGGAAAAACCTTCTCTCCTCCAGACGCAAAGAATGCCCCCTTGTGCCCGTCACCTTCCTTGGTATAAACAGATCCTCAGCGAGATATTTGTATTGTCCCCTTATATACTTATACATGGTTATTAGATCGCCCCTCAGTCGTCTTTTTTCTAGACTAAATAATCCTAATTTCGCTAATCTATCTGGGTATTGTAGTTCTCCCATCCCCTTTATTAATTTTGTTGCCCTCCTTTGTACTCTCTCTAGTTCCATTATATCCTTCCTGAGCACCGGTGCCCAAAACTGGACACAGTACTCCATGTGCGGTCTAACTAGGGATTTGTACAGAGGCAGTATAATGCTCTCATCATGTGTATCCAGACCTCTTTTAATGCACCCCATGATCCTGTTTGCCTTGGCAGCTGCTGCCTGGCACTGGCTGCTCCAGGTAAGTTTATCATTAACTAGGATCCCCAAGTCCTTCTCCCTGTCAGATTTACCCAGTGGTTTCCCGTTCAGTGTGTAATGGTGATATTGATTCCCTCTTCCCATGTGTATAACCTTACATTTATCATTGTTAAACCTCATCTGCCACCTTTCAGCCCAAGTTTCCAACTTATCCAGATCCATCTGTAGCAGAATACTATCTTCTCTTGTATTAACTGCTTTACATAGTTTTGTATCATCTGCAAATATCGATATTTTACTGTGTAAACCTTCTACCAGATCATTAATGAATATGTTGAAGAGAACAGGTCCCAATACTGACCCCTGCGGTACCCCACTGGTCACAGCGACCCAGTTAGAGACTATACCATTTATAACCACCCTCTGCTTTCTATCACTAAGCCAGTTACTAACCCATTTACACACAATTTCCCCCAGACCAAGCATTCTCATTTTGTGTACCAACCTCTTGTGCGGCACGGTGTCAAACGCTTTGGAAAAATCGAGATATACCACGTCCAATGACTCACCGTGGTCCAGCCTATAGCTTACCTCTTCATAAAAACTGATTAGATTGGTTTGACAGGAGCGATTTCTCATAAACCCATGCTGATATGGAGTTAAACAGTTATTCTCATTGAGATAATCCAGAATAACATCCCTCAGAAACCCTTCAAATATTTTACCAACAATAGAGGTTAGACTTACTGGCCTATAATTTCCAGGTTCACTTTTAGAGCCCTTTTTGAATATTGGCACCACATTTGCTATGCGCCAGTCCTGCGGAACAGACCCTGTCGCTATAGAGTCACTAAAAATAAGAAATAATGGTTTATCTATTACATTACTTAGTTCTCTTAGTACTCGTGGGTGTATGCCATCCGGACCCGGAGATTTATCTATTTTAATCTTATTTAGCCGGTTTCGCACCTCTTCTTGGGTTAGATTGGTGACCCTTAATATAGGGTTTTCATTGTTTCTTGGGATTTCACCTAGCATTTCATTTTCCACCGTGAATACCGTGGAGAAGAAGGTGTTTAATATGTTAGCTTTTTCCTCGTCATCTACAACCATTCTTTCCTCACTATTTTTTAAGGGGCCTACATTTTCAGTTTTTATTCTTTTACTATTGATATAGTTGAAGAACAGTTTGGGATTAGTTTTACTCTCCTTAGCAATGTGCTTCTCTGTTTCCTTTTTGGCAGCTTTAATTAGTTTTTTAGATAAAGTATTTTTCTCCCTATAGTTTTTTAGAGCTTCAATGGTGCCATCCTGTTTTAGTAGTGCAAATGCTTTCTTTTTACTGTTAATTGCCTGTCTTACTTCTTTGTTTAGCCACATTGGGTTTTTCCTATTTCTAGTCCTTTTATTCCCACAAGGTATAAACCGCTTACACTGCCTATTTAGGATGTTCTTAAACATTTCCCATTTATTATCTGTATTCTCATTTCTGAGGATATTGTCCCAGTCTACCAGATTAAGGGCATCTCTAAGCTGTTCAAACTTTGCCTTCCTAAAGTTCAATGTTTTTGTGACTCCCTGACAAGTCCCCCTAGTGAAAGACAGGTGAAACTGCACAATATTGTGGTCGCTATTTCCTAAATGCCCAACCACCTGCAGATTTGTTATTCTGTCAGGTCTATTAGATAGTATTAGGTCTAAAAGTGCTGCTCCTCTGGTTGGATTCTGCACCAATTGTGAAAGATAATTTTTCTTGGTTATTAGCAGAAACCTGTTGCCTTTATGGGTTTCACAGGTTTCTGTTTCCCAGTTAATATCCGGGTAGTTAAAGTCCCCCATAACCAGGACCTCATTATGGGTTGCAGCTTCATCTATCTGCTTTAGAAGTAGACTTTCCATGCTTTCTGTTATATTTGGGGGTTTGTAACAGACCCCAATGAGAATTTTGCTACCATTTTTCCCTCCATGAATTTCAACCCATATGGACTCGACATCCTCATTCCCTTCGCTAATATCCTCCCTTAAAGTGGACTTTAGACAAGACTTTACATAGAGACAAACCCCTCCTCCTCTCCGATTTTTACGATCCTTTCTAAACAGACTGTAACCCTGTAAGTTAACTGCCCAGTCATAGCTTTCATCTAACCATGTCTCGCTTATTCCCACTATGTCAAAGTTACCTGTAGATATTTCTGCTTCTAGTTCTTCCATCTTGTTTGTCAGGCTTCTGGCGTTTGCGAGCATGCAGTTTAGAGGATTTTGTTTTGTTCCAATCTCCTCACTGTGGATTGTTTTAGAAATGTTCTTACCTCCCTTCTGAGTATGTTTTCCTGGGTCGTCTTTGTTCGAGTCTAATGTTTTTCTTCCCGTCCCCTCTTCTTCTAGTTTAACGCCCTCCTGATGAGTGTAGCGAGTCTTCTGGCGAATGTGTGTTTCCCAGGTTTGTTGAGGTGTAGTCCGTCTCTGGCGAGGAGTCCATCATACCAGTAATTCACACCGTGGTCCAGGAATCCAAATCCTTGTTGTCTGCACCATCGTCTTAGCCAGTTGTTTGCATCAAGGATCCTGTTCCATCTCCTGGTGCCATGCCCGTCTACTGGAAGGATAGAAGAAAAAACTACCTGTGCATCCAGTTCCTTTACTTTCTTCCCCAACTCTTCAAAGTCCTTGCAGATTGTCGGTAGGTCCTTCCTTGCCGTGTCATTGGTGCCAACATGTATCAGAAGAAATGGGTGGACGTCCTTGGAGCTGAAGAGCTTTGGTATCCTATCGGTCACATCCTTGATCATCGCACCTGGAAGGCAGCATACTTCTCTTGCAGTTATGTCCGGTCTGCAGATGGCTGCTTCGGTGCCTCTCAGTAGTGAGTCTCCCACCACCACCACTCTTCGTTGCTTCTTGGCTGTACTTTTTGCTGTCACTTGTTGCTGTGTGCCCTTTTCTTTTTTGCTTGCTGGTATTGCTTCATTCTTAGGTGTGCCATCTTCATCCTCTACAAAGATTTGATATCGGTTCTTCAGTTGTGTGGTTGGTGATTTCTCCATGGTCTTCTTGCTTCTTTTGGTCACATGCTTCCACTCATCTGCTTTTGGAGGTTCTCTGACACTTTTTGCACCTTCTGTGACCAGTAGAGATGCTTCTGTTCTGTCTAGAAAGTCTTCATTCTCTTTGATGAGTTTCAAAGTTGCTATTCTTTCTTCCAGACCCCGCACCTTTTCTTCTAAAAGGGCCACTAGTCTACACTTCTGACAGGTGAAATTGGATTCTTCTTCTGGTCGATCTGTGAACATGTAGCACATGCTGCAGCTCACCATGTAGGTTGTCACATCTGCCATGTTGCTCCTAGATCCTGCTGACTTGCTGTGTGTTTTCCTTCTTGTGTAATCTACTCAGCCAAGCTCTCTTGCAATAATGTCCTACAGGCAAAAATTCGGCGCGCGGTTTGGTGATGCTTTCGAAGCAGCTGGTCCCGGCTGTACCCAACGATCTTCTAGCTTAGGGAGACTTCGCTTCTCCCAGAAGGCACCTGGAATATGCAAATTAGCCTCCTGAAGCTTGAATCCCTGGTTTGGTGATGCTTTCGAAGCAGCTGGTCCCGGCTGTACCCAACGATCTTCTAGCTTAGGGAGACTTCGCTTCTCCCAGAAGGCACCTGGAATATGCAAATTAGCCTCCTGAAGCTTGAATCCCTGGTTTGGTGATGCTTTCGAAGCAGCTGGTCCCGGCTGTACCCAACGATCTTCTAGCTTAGGGAGACTTCGCTTCTCCCAGAAGGCACCTGGAATATGCAAATTAGCCTCCTGAAGCTTGAATCCCTGGTTAGGAGCTGGTGGCAGCGGAAGTGTACTGAGCTTTTGGGGAAGCTGGCAGCGACGGATGGCGTTGATAATTATTTTTCCCGCCTGAGTGGGAGCAGTCATATCACCCTCGCTGCCATGTGCCCATTAGCCAGTACAAAGTAATGCAGCCTTTCTGGCGACTAATTATCCTAGGCGCAGTTCCCTGTCTGACCTGAGGGTAGGGGGGGCGCCAGAGAGCTGCAAGTTCCAAACCGGAAGTGGGATATAAATAAATACCCTTCAGAAAGAACCAGAGGCAACCAAACAACCCCGATTCATGATATATTGGTGACAGCGGTGGGATGAAAAAATATCCCCCTGTGATTCATGATACTCTCGTTCTCTCTCTCTCTCTTGTTCTCTCTCTTTCTGTCGTTCTTCTTTCTCTAGCTCGTTCTCTCTCTCTCTCTCTCTTGTTATCTCTTTCTCTTATTCTCATCTCTGTCTCGTTGTCTTTCTCTCGCTCTCTCATTCTCTGGTTCTCTCTTTTTCTCCTTCTCCCTTTCTCTCGTTCTCCTCTATCTGTCTCGTTCTCTCTCTATCTCTTTCACTCTCTCGTTCTCCTCCTGTCTCATTCTCTCTCTGGTTCTCTCGCTTTCTCTTGTTCTCTCTTTTTCTCTTGTTCTCTCTTTTTCGTTCTCTTTCTTTCTCTCGCTCTCTTTATTTCTCTCGCTCTCTTTATTTCTCTCGCTCTCTCTCTTACTCTCGTTCTCTCTATCTCATTCTCTCTCTGGTTCTTTTTCTCTCCCTTTCTCTTGTTCTCCTCCTCTCGGTCTCCTTCTCTCTGTCTCCTCTCTCTCTTGTTCTCTCTCTTTCTCTCATTCTCTATCTTTCGTTCTCTCTCTTGTTCTCTCTCTTTCTCTTGTTCTCTCGCTCTTGTTATCTCTGTTTCTCTCATTCTCTCTCTCTGGTTCTCCTCCTCTCTGTCTCGTTCTCTCTCTCATTCTCTCTTTTTCCTCTGGTTCTCTCTCTTTCTCTTCCTCTCTCTTTGTCTTTCTTTCTCTCTCTCTTTCTCTTCCTCTCTCTCGTTCTCTCTCTTTCTTTCTCTCTCTCTCTTTCTCTCTCTTTCTCTTTCTCTCTCTTCTCTTCCTCTCTGGTTCTCTCGCTTTCTCTCGTTCTCTCTTTTTCTCTCGTTCTCTCTTTTTCTCTGGTTCTCTCTTTTTCGTTCTCTTTCTTTCTCTCGCTCTCTCTCTCTTACTCTCATTCTCTCTCTGGTTCTTTTTCTCTCCCTTTCTCTTGTTCTCCTTCTCTCTGTCTCCTCTCTCTCTTGTTATCTCTCTTTTTATTATTATTCTCCTCTCTCTCTTTCTCTTGTTCTCTCTCCCTTTCGTTCTTTCTCTTTCACTCATTCTCTATCTTTCGTTCTTTCTCTCATGCTCTCTCTCTGGTTCTCCTCCTCTCTGTCTCGTTCTCTCTCTCATTCTCTCTTTTTCTTCCTCTCTCTCGTTCTCTTTCTTTCTCTTCCTCTCTGTCGTTCTCTCTCTTTCTTGGTCAGTTTCGAGCATCTGCGTATTTGCCCTATAAAAGGTCCAGATGATGGCACAATATCTGTGGTGCGCTCTGGACCGGAGGTGGGAGTCGTGGATCTGACCCTGAACAAATTAAAAATATAAAGAGAAAAATACAATCGTATCCAAAAAAAAAAAAAAAGGTAAATTATCCAAAGGAGCAGAAATGTGCGAGTAATAATGCGATCCACGGAAAATGACAACGTGCAGAGGAAACATGTGTGTGCCTGGAGCGCCACCTGCAGAACAATAAAGAGTACTGCAGACACAAGAAACAGACACCTCAATATTTATTCCAGTGCCAGCATGTACCAGCACCCCTCCCTGTACTGCTATATACTGTACACTTCGCAGTGCAAAAGTCATAGGCAGGGGGGGAAATGCTGCAGAGGAAGAAGCTCCAGGAATAGAAAAGCTAAGAGTTTATTACTAAAGAGTAACTGAAGTAAAAGGTAAAATTCAGTATCTGGTGACCGCCCATCACCTCCATCATCAGTATCTGGTGACCGCCCGTCACCTCCATCATCAGTATCTGGTGACCGCCCGTCTCCTCCATCCTCAGTGTCTGGTGACCGCCCGTCACCTCCATCATCAGTATCTGGTGACCGCCCATCACCTCCATCATCAGTATCTGGTGACCGCCCGTCACCTCCATCATCAGTATCTGGTGACCGCCCGTCACCTCCATCATCAGTATCTGGTGACCGCCCGTCACCTCCATCATCAGTATCTGGTGACCGCCCGTCTCCTCCATCATCAGTATCTGGTGACCGCCCGTCTCCTCCGTCATCAGTATCTGGTGACCGCCCGTCACCTCCATCATCAGTATCTGGTGACCTCCCATCACCTCCATCATCAGTATCTGGTGATCGCCCGTCTCCTCCATCATCAGTATCTGGTGATCGCCCGTCACCTCCATCATCAGTATCTGGTGATCGCCCGTCTCCATCATCAGTATCTGGTGACCGCCCATCACCCCCATCATCAGTATCTGGTGACCGCCCGTCTCCTCCATCATCAGAATCTGGTGACCGCCCGTCGCCTCCATCATCAGTATCTGGTGACCGCCCGTCACCTCCATCATCAGTATCTGGTGACTGCCCGTCTCCTCCATCATCAGTATCTGGTGACCGCCCATCACCTCCATCATCAGTATCTGGTGACTGCCCGTCTCCTCCATCATCAGTATCTGGTGACTGCCCGTCTCCTCCATCATCAGTATCTGGTGATCGCCCATCACCCCCATCATCAGTATCTGGTGACCGCCCGTCTCCTCCATCATCAGAATCTGGTGACCGCCCGTCGCCTCCATCATCAGTATCTGGTGACCGCCCGTCACCTCCATCATCAGTATCTGGTGACTGCCCGTCTCCTCCATCATCAGTATCTGGTGACCGCCCATCACCTCCATCATCAGTATCTGGTGACCGCCCGTCACCTCCATCATCAGTATCTGGTGACCGCCCATCACCTCCATCATCAGTATCTGGTGACCGCCCGTCTCCTCCATCATCAGTATCTGGTGACCGCCCATCACCTCCATCATCAGTATCTGGTGACCGCCCGTCTCCTCCATCATCAGTATCTGGTGACCGCCCATCACCTCCATCATCAGTATCTGGTGACCGCCCGTCACCTCCATCATCAGTATCTGGTGACCGCCCATCACCTCCATCATCAGTATCTGGTGACCGCCCATCACCTCCATCATCAGTATCTGGTGACTGCCCGTCTCCTCCATCATCAGTATCTGGTGACCGCCCGTCTCCTCCATCATCAGTATCTGGTGACCGCCCATCACCTCCATCATCAGTATCTGGTGACCGCCCGTCACCTCCATCATCAGTATCTGGTGACCGCCCGTCTCCTCCATCATCAGTATCTGGTGACCGCCCATCACCTCCATCATCAGTATCTGGTGACCGCCCATCACCTCCATCATCAGTATCTGGTGACTGCCCGTCTCCTCCATCATCAGTATCTGGTGACCGCCCGTCTCCTCCATCATCAGTATCTGGTGACCGCCCATCACCTCCATCATCAGTATCTGGTGACCGCCCGTCACCTCCATCATCAGTATCTGGTGACCGCCCGTCTCCTCCATCATCAGTATCTGGTGACCGCCCGTCACCTCCATCATCAGTATCTGGTGACCGCCCATCACCTCCATCATCAGTATCTGGTGACCGCCCGTCACCTCCATCATCAGTATCTGGTGACCGCCCATCACCTCCATCATCAGTATCTGGTGACCGCCCGTCTCCATCATCAGTATCTGGTGACCGCCCGTCTCCTCCATCATCAGTAGCTGGTGACTGCCCGTCTCCTCCATCATCAGTATCTGGTGACCGCCCGTCTCCTCCATCATCAGTATCTGGTGACCGCCCATCACCTCCATCATCAGTATCTGGTGACCGTCCGTCTCCTCCATCATCAGTATCTGGTGACCGCCCGTCACCTCCATCATCAGTATCTGGTGACCGCCCATCACCTCCATCATCAGTATCTGGTGATCGCCTGTCTCCTCCATCATCAGTATCTGGTGACCGCCCATCACCTCCATCATCAGTATCTGGTGACCGTCCGTCTCCTCCATCATCAGTATCTGGTGACCGCCCGTCACCTCCATCATCAGTATCTGGTGACCGCCCATCACCTCCATCATCAGTATCTGGTGACCGCCCATCACCTCCATCATCAGTATCTGGTGACTGCCCGTCTCCTCCATCATCAGTATCTGGTGACCGCCCATCACCTCCATCATCAGTATCTGGTGACCGCCCGTCACCTCCATCATCAGTATCTGGTGACCGCCCATCACCTCCATCATCAGTATCTGGTGATCGCCTGTCTCCTCCATCATCAGTATCTGGTGACCGCCCATCACCCCCATCATCAGTATCTGGTGACCGCCCGTCTCCTCCATCATCAGTATCTGGTGACCGCCCGTCACCTCCATCATCAGTATCTGGTGACCGCCCATCACCTCCATCATCAGTATCTGGTGATCGCCTGTCTCCTCCATCATCAGTATCTGGTGACCGCCCATCACCCCCATCATCAGTATCTGGTGACCGCCCATCACCCCCATCATCAGTATCTGGTGACCGCCCGTCTCCTCCATCATCAGTATCTGGTGACCGCCCATCACCTCCATCCTCAGTATCTGGTGACCGCCCGTCACCTCCATCATCAGTATCTGGTGACCGCCCGTCACCTCCATCATCAGTATCTGGTGATCGCCTGTCTCCTCCATCATCAGTATCTGGTGACCGCCCGTCTCCTCCATCATCAGTATCTGGTGACCACCCGTCTCCTCCATCATCAGTATCTGGTGACCGCCCGTCACCTCCATCATCAGTATCTGGTGATCGCCTGTCTCCTCCATCATCAGTATCTGGTGACCGCCCGTCTCCTCCATCATCAGTATCTGGTGACCGCCTGTCTCCTCCATCATCAGTATCTGGTGATCGCCCGTCTCCATCATCAGTATCTGGTGACCGCCCGTCTCCTCCATCATCAGTATCTGGTGATCGCCCGTCTCCATCATCAGTATCTGGTGACCGCCCATCACCCCCATCATCAGTATCTGGTGACCGCCCGTCTCCTCCATCATCAGTATCTGGTGATCGCCCATCACCCCCATCATCAGTATCTGGTGACCGCCCGTCACCTCCATCATCAGTATCTGGTGACCGCCCATCACCCCCATCATCAGTATCTGGTGACCGCCCGTCTCCTCCATCATCAGTATCTGGTGACCACCCATCACCTCCATCATCAGTATCTGGTGACCGCCCGTCACCTCCATCATCAGTATCTGGTGACCGCCCATCACCCCCATCATCAGTATCTGGTGACCGCCCATCACCCCCATCATCAGTATCTGGTGACCGCCCGTCTCCTCCATCATCAGTATCTGGTGACCGCCCGTCGCCTCCATCATCAGTATCTGGTGACCGCCCGTCTCCTCCATCATCAGTATCTGGTGACCGCCCGTCCCCTCCATCATCAGTATCTGGTGACCGCCCATCACCCCCATCATCAGTATCTGGTGACCGCCCATCACCCCCATCATCAGTATCTGGTGACCGCCCATCACCCCCATCATCAGTATCTGGTGACCGCCCATCACCCCCATCATCAGTATCTGGTGACCGCCCGTCACCTCCATCATCAGTATCTGGTGATCGCCCGTCACCTCCATCATCAGTATCTGGTGATCGCCCGTCTCCATCATCAGTATCTGGTGACCGCCCGTCACCTCCATCATCAGTATCTGGTGACCTCCGTCTCCTCCATCATCAGTATCTGGTGACCGCCCGTCACCTCCATCATCAGTATCTGGTGCTAGCCCGTCACCTCCATCATCAGTATCTGGTGACCTCCGTCTCCTCCATCATCAGTATCTGGTGACCGCCCGTCACCTCCATCATCAGTATCTGGTGACCGCCCGTCACCTCCATCATCAGTATCTGGTGACCTCCGTCACCTCCATCATCAGTATCTGGTGACCGCCCGTCACCTCCATCATCAGTATCTGGTGACCGCCCGTCACCTCCATCATCAGTATCTGGTGACCGCCCGTCACCTCCATCATCAGTATCTGGTGACCTCCGTCTCCTCCATCATCAGTATCTGGTGACCGCCCGTCCCCTCCATCATCAGTATCTGGTGACCGCCCGTCCCCTCCATCATCAGTATCTGGTGACCGCCCGTCTCCTCCATCATCAGTATCTGGTGACCGCCCGTCTCCTCCATCATCAGTATCTGGTGACCGCCCGTCTCCTCCATCATCAGTATCTGGTGACCGCTCGTCACCTCCATCATCATAGTAACATAGTAACATAGTAACATAGTTAGTAAGGTCGAAAAAAGACATTTGTCCATCCAGTTCAGCCTATATTCCATCATAATAAATCCCCAGATCTACGTCCTTCTACAGAACCTAATAATTGTATGATACAATATTGTTCTGCTCCAGGAAGACATCCAGGCCTCTCTTGAACCCCCCGACTGAGTTCGCCATCACCACCTCCTCAGGCAAGCAATTCCAGATTCTCGCTGCCCTAACAGTAAAGAATCCTCTTCTATGTTGGTGGAAAAACCTTCTCTCCTCCAGACGCAAAGAATGCCCCCTTGTGCCCGTCACCTTCCTTGGTATAAACAGATCCTCAGCGAGATATTTGTATTGTCCCCTTATATACTTATACATGGTTATTAGATCGCCCCTCAGTCGTCTTTTTTCTAGACTAAATAATCCTAATTTCGCTAATCTATCTGGGTATTGTAGTTCTCCCATCCCCTTTATTAATTTTGTTGCCCTCCTTTGTACTCTCTCTAGTTCCATTATATCCTTCCTGAGCACCGGTGCCCAAAACTGGACACAGTACTCCATGTGCGGTCTAACTAGGGATTTGTACAGAGGCAGTATAATGCTCTCATCATGTGTATCCAGACCTCTTTTAATGCACCCCATGATCCTGTTTGCCTTGGCAGCTGCTGCCTGGCACTGGCTGCTCCAGGTAAGTTTATCATTAACTAGGATCCCCAAGTCCTTCTCCCTGTCAGATTTACCCAGTGGTTTCCCATTCAGTGTGTAATGGTGACATTGATTCCTTCTTCCCATGTGTATAACCTTACATTTATCATTGTTAAACCTCATCTGCCACCTTTCAGCCCAAGTTTCCAACTTATCCAGATCCATCTGTAGCAGAATACTATCTTCTCTTGTATTAACTGCTTTACATAGTTTTGTATCATCTGCAAATATCGATATTTTACTGTGTAAACCTTCTACCAGATCATTAATGAATATGTTGAAGAGAACAGGTCCCAATACTGACCCCTGCGGTACCCCACTGGTCACAGCGACCCAGTTAGAGACTATACCATTTATAACCACCCTCTGCTTTCTATCACTAAGCCAGTTACTAACCCATTTACACACATTTTCCCCCAGACCAAGCATTCTCATTTTGTGTACCAACCTCTTGTGCGGCACGGTATCAAACGCTTTGGAAAAATCGAGATATACCACGTCCAATGACTCACCGTGGTCCAGCCTATAGCTTACCTCTTCATAAAAACTGATTAGATTGGTTTGACAGGAGCGATTTCTCATAAACCCATGCTGATATGGAGTTAAACAGTTATTCTCATTGAGATAATCCAGAATAACATCCCTCAGAAACCCTTCAAATATTTTACCAACAATAGAGGTTAGACTTACTGGCCTATAATTTCCAGGTTCACTTTTAGAGCCCTTTTTGAATATTGGCACCACATTTGCTATGCGCCAATCCTGCGGAACAGACCCTGTCGCTATAGAGTCCCTAAAAATAAGAAATAATGGTTTATCTATTACATTACTTAGTTCTCTTAGTACTCGTGGGTGTATGCCATCCGGACCCGGAGATTTATCTATTTTAATCTTATTTAGCCGGTTTCGCACCTCTTCTTGGGTTAGATTGGTGACCCTTAATATAGGGTTTTCATTGTTTCTTGGGATTTCACCTAGCATTTCATTTTCCACCGTGAATACCGTGGAGAAGAAGGTGTTTAATATGTTAGCTTTTTCCTCGTCATCTACAACCATTCTTTCCTCACTATTTTTTAAGGGGCCTACATTTTCAGTTTTTATTCTTTTACTATTGATATAGTTGAAGAACAGTTTGGGATTAGTTTTACTCTCCTTAGCAATGTGCTTCTCTGTTTCCTTTTTGGCAGCTTTAATTAGTTTTTTAGATAAAGTATTTTTCTCCCTATAGTTTTTTAGAGCTTCAATGGTGCCATCCTGCTTTAGTAGTGCAAATGCTTTCTTTTTACTGTTAATTGCCTGTCTTACTTCTTTGTTTAGCCACATTGGGTTTTTCCTATTTCTAGTCCTTTTATTCCCACAAGGTATAAACCGCTTACACTGCCTATTTAGGATGTTCTTAAACATTTCCCATTTATTATCTGTATTCTCATTTCTGAGGATATTGTCCCAGTCTACCAGATTAAGGGCATCTCTAAGCTGGTCAAACTTTGCCTTCCTAAAGTTCAGTGTTTTTGTGACTCCCTGACAAGTCCCCCTAGTGAAAGACAGGTGAAACTGCACAATATTGTGGTCGCTATTTCCTAGATGCCCGACCACCTGCAGATTTGTTATTCTGTCAGGTCTATTAGATAGTATTAGGTCTAAAAGTGCTGCTCCTCTGGTTGGATTCTGCACCAATTGTGAAAGATAATTTTTCTTGGTTATTAGCAGAAACCTGTTGCCTTTATGGGTTTCACAGGTTTCTGTTTCCCAGTTAATATCCGGGTAGTTAAAGTCCCCCATAACCAGGACCTCATTATGGGTTGCAGCTTCATCTATCTGCTTTAGAAGTAGACTTTCCATGCTTTCTGTTATATTTGGGGGTTTGTAACAGACCCCAATGAGAATTTTGTTACCATTTTTCCCTCTATGAATTTCGACCCATATGGACTCGACATCCTCATTTCCTTCGCTAATATCCTCCCTTAAAGTGGACTTTAGACAAGACTTTACATAGAGACAAACCCCTCCTCCTCTCCGATTTTTACGATCCTTTCTAAACAGACTGTAACCCTGTAAGTTAACTGCCCAGTCATAGCTTTCATCTAACCATGTCTCGGTTATTCCCACTATGTCAAAGTTACCTGTAGATATTTCTGCTTCTAGTTCTTCCATCTTGTTTGTCAGGCTTCTGGCGTTTGCGAGCATGCAGTTTAGAGGATTTTGTTTTGTTCCAATCTCCTCGCTGTGGATTGTTTTAGAAATGTTCTTACCTCCCTTCTGAGTATGTTTTCCTGGGTCTTCTTTGTTCGAGTCTAATGTTTCGAGTCTAAATCCTCTAAACTGCATGCTCGCAAACGCCAGAAGCCTGACAAACAAGATGGAAGAACTAGAAGCAGAAATATCTACAGGTAACTTTGACATAGTGGGAATAACCGAGACATGGTTAGATGAAAGCTATGACTGGGCAGTTAACTTACAGGGTTACAGTCTGTTTAGAAAGGATCGTAAAAATCGGAGAGGAGGAGGGGTTTGTCTCTATGTAAAGTCTTGTCTAAAGTCCACTTTAAGGGAGGATATTAGCGAAGGAAATGAGGATGTCGAGTCCATATGGGTCGAAATTCATGGAGGGAAAAATGGTAACAAAATTCTCATTGGGGTCTGTTACAAACCCCCAAATATAACAGAAAGCATGGAAAGTCTACTTCTAAAGCAGATAGATGAAGCTGCAACCCATAATGAGGTCCTGGTTATGGGGGACTTTAACTACCCGGATATTAACTGGGAAACAGAAACCTGTGAAACCCATAAAGGCAACAGGTTTCTGCTAATAACCAAGACAAATTATCTTTCACAATTGGTGCAGAATCCAACCAGAGGAGCAGCACTTTTAGACCTAATACTATCTAATAGACCTGACAGAATAACAAATCTGCAGGTGGTTGGGCATTTAGGAAATAGCGACCACAATATTGTGCAGTTTCACCTGTCTTTCACTAGGGGGACTTGTCAGGGAGTCACAAAAACATTGAACTTTAGGAAGGCAAAGTTTGAACAGCTTAGAGATGCCCTTAATCTGGTAGACTGGGACAATATCCTCAGAAATGAGAATACAGATAATAAATGGGAAATGTTTAAGAACATCCTAAATAGGCAGTGTAAGCGGTTTATACCTTGTGGGAATAAAAGGACTAGAAATAGGAAAAACCCAATGTGGCTAAACAAAGAAGTAAGACAGGCAATTAACAGTAAAAAGAAAGCATTTGCACTACTAAAGCAGGATGGCACCATTGAAGCTCTAAAAAACTATAGGGAGAAAAATACTTTATCTAAAAAACTAATTAAAGCTGCCAAAAAGGAAACAGAGAAGCACATTGCTAAGGAGAGTAAAACTAATCCCAAACTGTTCTTCAACTATATCAATAGTAAAAGAATAAAAACTGAAAATGTAGGCCCCTTAAAAAATAGTGAGGAAAGAATGGTTGTAGATGACGAGGAAAAAGCTAACATATTAAACACCTTCTTCTCCACGGTATTCACGGTGGAAAATGAAATGCTAGGTGAAATCCCAAGAAACAATGAAAACCCTATATTAAGGGTCACCAATCTAACCCAAGAAGAGGTGCGAAACCGGCTAAATAAGATTAAAATAGATAAATCTCCGGGTCCGGATGGCATACACCCACGAGTACTAAGAGAACTAAGTAATGTAATAGATAAACCATTATTTCTTATTTTTAGTGACTCTATAGCGACAGGGTCTGTTCCGCAGGACTGGCGCATAGCAAATGTGGTGCCAATATTCAAAAAGGGCTCTAAAAGTGAACCTGGAAATTATAGGCCAGTAAGTCTAACCTCTATTGTTGGTAAAATATTTGAAGGGTTTCTGAGGGATGTTATTCTGGATTATCTCAATGAGAATAACTGTTTAACTCCATATCAGCATGGGTTTATGAGAAATCGCTCCTGTCAAACCAATCTAATCAGTTTTTATGAAGAGGTAAGCTATAGGCTGGACCACGGTGAGTCATTGGACGTGGTATATCTCGATTTTTCCAAAGCGTTTGATACCGTGCCGCACAAGAGGTTGGTACACAAAATGAGAATGCTTGGTCTGGGGGAAAATGTGTGTAAATGGGTTAGTAACTGGCTTAGTGATAGAAAGCAGAGGGTGGTTATAAATGGTATAGTCTCTAACTGGGTCGCTGTGACCAGTGGGGTACCGCAGGGGTCAGTATTGGGACCTGTTCTCTTCAACATATTCATTAATGATCTGGTAGAAGGTTTACACAGTAAAATATCGATATTTGCAGATGATACAAAACTATGTAAAGCAGTTAATACAAGAGAAGATAGTATTCTGCTACAGATGGATCTGGATAAGTTGGAAACTTGGGCTGAAAGGTGGCAGATGAGGTTTAACAATGATAAATGTAAGGTTATACACATGGGAAGAGGGAATCAATATCACCATTACACACTGAACGGGAAACCACTGGGTAAATCTGACAGGGAGAAGGACTTGGGGATCCTAGTTAATGATAAACTTACCTGGAGCAGCCAGTGCCAGGCAGCAGCTGCCAAGGCAAACAGGATCATGGGGTGCATTAAAAGAGGTCTGGATACACATGATGAGAGCATTATACTGCCTCTGTACAAATCCCTAGTTAGACCGCACATGGAGTACTGTGTCCAGTTTTGGGCACCGGTGCTCAGGAAGGATATAATGGAACTAGAGAGAGTACAAAGGAGGGCAACAAAATTAATAAAGGGGATGGGAGAACTAGAATACCCAGATAGATTAGCGAAATTAGGATTATTTAGTCTAGAAAAAAGACGACTGAGGGGTGATCTAATAACCATGTATAAGTATATAAGGGGACAATACAAATATCTCGCTGAGGATCTGTTTATACCAAGGAAGGTGACGGGCACAAGGGGGCATTCTTTGCGTCTGGAAGAGAGAAGGTTTTTCCACCAACATAGAAGAGGATTCTTTACTGTTAGGGCAGTGAGAATCTGGAATTGCTTGCCTGAGGAGGTGGTGATGGCGAACTCAGTCGAGGGGTTCAAGAGAGGCCTGGATGTCTTCCTGGAGCAGAACAATATTGTATCATACAATTATTAGGTTCTGTAGAAGGACGTAGATCTGGGTATTTATTATGATGGAATATAGGCTGAACTGGATGGACAAATGTCTTTTTTCGGCCTTACTAACTATGTTACTATGTTACTATGTTACTATGTTTTTCTTCCCGTCCCCTCTTCTTCTAGTTTAACGCCCTCCTGATGAGTGTAGCGAGTCTTCTGGCGAATGTGTGTTTCCCAGGTTTGTTGAGGTGTAGTCCATCTCTGGCGAGGAGTCCATCATACCAGTAATTCACACCGTGGTCCAGGAATCCAAATCCTTGTTGTCTGCACCATCGTCTTAGCCAGTTGTTTGCATCAAGGATCCTGTTCCATCTCCTGGTGCCATGCCAGTCTACTGGAAGGATAGAAGAAAAAACTACCTGTGCATCCAGTTCCTTTACTTTCTTCCCCAACTCTTCAAAGTCTTTGCAGATTGTCGGTAGGTCCTTCCTTGCCGTGTCATTGGTGCCAACATGTATCAGAAGAAATGGGTGGACGTCCTTGGAGCTGAAGAGCTTTGGTATCCTATCGGTCACATCCTTGATCATCGCACCTGGAAGGCAGCATACTTCTCTTG
The DNA here is from genome assembly GCF_032444005.1 of Ranitomeya imitator. NCBI lineage: Eukaryota > Metazoa > Chordata > Amphibia > Anura > Dendrobatidae > Ranitomeya > Ranitomeya imitator. The sequence continues at coordinate 226,755 of NW_027194872.1, forward strand.
CAGTTATGTCCGGTCTGCAGATGGCTGCTTCGGTGCCTCTCAGTAGTGAGTCTCCCACCACCACCACTCTTTGTTGCTTCTTGGCTGTACTTTTTGCTGTCACTTGTTGCTGTGTGCCCTTTTCTTTTTTGCTTGCTGGTATTGCTTCATCCTTAGGTGTGCCATCTTCATCCTCTACAAAGATTTGATATCGGTTCTTCAGTTGTGTGGTTGGTGATTTCTCCATGGTCTTCTTGCTTCTTTTGGTCACATGCTTCCACTCATCTGCTTTTGGAGGTTCTCTGACACTTTTTGCACCTTCTGTGACCAGTAGAGATGCTTCTGTTCTGTCTAGAAAGTCTTCATTCTCTTTGATGAGTTTCAAAGTTGCTATTCTTTCTTCCAGACCCCGCACCTTTTCTTCTAAAAGGGCCACTAGTCTACACTTCTGACAGGTGAAATTGGATTCTTCTTCTGGTCGATCTGTGAACATGTAGCACATGCTGCAGCTCACCATGTAGGTTGTCACATCTGCCATGTTGCTCCTAGATCCTGCTGACTTGTTGTGTGTTTTCCTTCTTGTGTAATCTACTCAGCCAAGCTCTCTTGCAATAATGTCCTACAGGCAAAAATTTGCGCGCCGTAAGGCACGCGGTTTGGTGATGCTTTCGAAGCAGCTGGTCCCGGCTGTACCCAACGATCTTCTAGCTTAGGGAGACTCCTTGCTTTTCCCAGAAGGCACCTGGAATATGCAAATTAGCCTCCTCTAGCTTGAATCCCTGGTTTCCTAGCTTGAATCCCTAGTATCTGGTATCAGTATCAGTATCTGGTGACCGCCCATCACCTCCATCATCAGTATCTGGTGAGTGCCCGTCACCCCCATCATCACTATCTGGTGACCGTCCGTCTCCTCCATCATCAGTATCTGGTGACCGCCCGTCTCCTCCATCATCAGTATCTGGTGACCGCCCATCTCCTCCATCATCAGTATCTGGTGACCGCCCGTCACCTCCATCATCAGTATCTGGTGACCGCCCATCACCTCCATCATCAGTATCTGGTGATCGCCCGTCTCCTCCATCATCAGTATCTGGTGATCGCCCGTCACCTCCATCATCAGAATCTGGTGACCGCCCATCACCTCCATCATCAGTATCTGGTGACCGCCCGTCTCCTCCATCATCAGTATCTGGTGACCGCCCGTCCCCTCCATCATCAGTATCTGGTGACCGCCCGTCTCCTCCATCATCAGTATCTGGTGACCTCCCGTCTCCTCCATCATCAGTATCTGGTGACCGCCCGTCCCCTCCATCATCAGTATCTGGTGACCTCCCGTCCCCTCCATCATCAGTATCTGGTGACCGCCCGTCACCTCCATCATCAGTATCTGGTGACCGCCCGTCTCCTCCATCATCAGTATCTGGTGACCGCCCATCTCCTCCATCATCAGTATCTGGTGACCGCTCGTCTCCTCCATCATCAGTATCTGGTGACCGCCTGTCTCCCCCATCATCAGTATCTGGTGACCGCCCGTCTCCTCCATCATCAGTATCTGGTGACCGCCCGTCTCCTCCATCATCAGTATCTGGTGACCGCCCGTCTCCTCCATCATCAGTATCTGGTGACCGCCCGTCACCTCCATCATCAGTATCTGGTGACCGCCCGTCTCCTCCATCATCAGTATGTGGTGACCGCCTGTCTCCTCCATCATCAGTATCTGGTGACCGCCCATCACCCCCATCATCAGTATCTGGTGACCGCCCGTCACCTCCATCATCAGTATCTGGTGACCGCCCGTCTCCTCCATCATCCTTATCTACTGACCGCCCATCTCCTCCATCATCAGTATCTGGTGACCGCCCGTCACCTCCATCATCAGTATCTGGTGACTGCCCATCACCTCCATCCTCAGTATCTGGTGACCGCCCGTCACCTCCATCATCAGTATCTGGTAACCGCCCGTCTCCTCCATCATCAGTATCTGGTGATCGCCCGTCTCCTCCATCATCAGTATCTGGTGACCGCCCGTCTCCTCCATCATCAGTATCTGGTGACCGCCCGTCTCCTCCATCATCAGTATCTGGTGACCGCCCGTCTCCTCCATCATCAGTATCTGGTGACTGCCCGTCTCCTCCATCATCAGTATCTGGTGACCGCCCGTCACCTCCATCATCAGTATCTGCTGACCGCCCGTCTCCTCCATCATCAGTATCTGGTAACGGCCCGTCTCCTCCATCATCAGTATCTGGTAACCGCTCGTCTCCTCCATTATCAGTATCTGGTGACCGCCCGTCTCCTCCATCATCAGTATCTGGTGACCATCCATCACCTCCATCATCAGTATCTGGTGACTGCCCGTCGCCTCCATCATCAGTATCTGGTGACCGCCCGTCTCCTCCATCATCAGTATCTGGTGACTGCCCGTCACCTCCATCATCAGTATCTGGTGACTGCCCGTCGCCTCCATCATCAGTATCTGGTGACCGCCCGTATCCTCCATCATCAGTATCTGGTAACCGCTCGTCTCCTCCATTATCAGTATCTGGTGACCGCCCGTCTCCTCCATCATCAGTATCTGGTGACCATCCATCACCTCGATCATCAGTATCTGGTGACTGCCCGTCGCCTCCATCATCAGTATCTGGTGACCGCCCGTCTCCTCCATCATCAGTATCTGATGACCATCCATCACCTCCATCATCAGTATCTGGTGACTGCCCGTCACCTCCATCATCAGTATCTGGTAACTGCCCGTCACCTCCATCATCAGTATCTGGTGACCGCCCGTCTCCTCCATCATCAGTATCTGGTGACCATCCATCACCTCCATCATCAGTATCTGGTGACTGCCCGTCTCCTCCATCATCAGTATCTGGTGACCGCCCGTCTCCTCCATCATCAGTATCTGGTGACCGTCCGTCACCTCCATCATCAGTATCTGGTGACTGCCAGTCCCCTCCATCATCAGTATCTGGTGACTGCCCGTCTCCTCCATCATCAGTATCTGGTGACCGTCCGTCACCTCCATCATCAGTATCTGGTGACTGCCAGTCCCCTCCATCATCAGTATCTGGTGACCGCCCGTCTCCTCCATCATCAGTATCTGGTGACCATCCGTCACCTCCATCATCAGTATCTGGTGACTGCCAGTCCCCTCCATCATCAGTATCTGGTGACCGCCCGTCTCCTCCATCATCAGTATCTGGTGACCGTCCGTCACCTCCATCATCAGTATCTGGTGACCGCCCGTCTCCTCCATCATCAGTATCTGGTGACCGTCCGTCACCTCCATCATCAGTATCTGGTGACTGCCAGTCCCCTCCATCATCAGTATCTGGTGACCGCCCGTCTCCTCCATCATCAGTATCTGGTGACTGCCCGTCACCTCCATCATCAGTATCTGGTGACTGCCCGTCGCCTCCATCATCAGTATCTGGTGACCGCCCGTCTCCTCCATCATCAGTATCTGGTGACCGCCTGTCTCCTCCATCATCAGTATCTGGTGACTGCCCGTCTCCTCCATCATCAGTATCTGGTGACTGCCAGTCGCCTCCATCATCAGTATCTGGTGATCGCCCGTCTCCTCCATCATCAGTATCTGGTGACTGCCCGTCGCCTCCATCATCAGTATCTGGTGACCGCCCGTCTCCTCCATCATCAGTATCTGGTGACCGCCCGTCTCCTCCATCATCAGTATCTGGTGACTGCCCGTCTCCTCCATCATCAGTATCTGGTGACCGCCCGTCTCCTCCATCATCAGTATCTGGTGACTGCCAGTCGCCTCCATAATCAATATCTGGTGACCGCCCGTCTCCTCCATCATCAGTATCTGGTGACCGCCCATCACCTCCATCATCAGTATCTGGTGACCGCCCGTCACCTCCATCATCAGTATCTGGTGACCGCCCGTCTCCTCCATCATCAGTATCTGGTGACCGCCCATCACCTCCATCATCAGTATCTGGTGACCGCCCGTCACCTCCATCATCAGTATCTGGTGACCGCCCATCACCTCCATCATCAGTATCTGGTGACCGCCCGTCACCTCCATCATCAGTATCTGGTGACCGCCCATCACCTCCATCATCAGTATCTGGTGACCGCCCGTCTCCATCATCAGTATCTGGTGACCGCCCGTCTCCTCCATCATCAGTATCTGGTGACCTCCCATCACCTCCATCATCAGTATCTGTTGACCGCCCGTCTCCTCCATCATCAGTATCTGGTGACCGCCCATCACCTCCATCATCAGTATCTGGTGACCGCCCATCACCCCCATCATCAGTATCTGGTGACCGCCCGTCTCCTCCATCATCAGTATCTGGTGACCGCCCATCACCTCCATCATCAGTATCTGGTGACCGCCCATCACCCCCATCATCAGTATCTGGTGACCGCCCATCACCCCCATCATCAGTATCTGGTGACCGCCCATCACCCCCATCATCAGTATCTGGTGACCGCCCATCACCCCCATCATCAGTATCTGGTGACCGCCCATCACCCCCATCATCAGTATCTGGTGACCGCCCGTCACCTCCATCATCAGTATCTGGTGACCGCCCGTCTCCTCCGTCATCAGTATCTGGTGACCGCCCGTCTCCTCCATCATCAGTATCTGGTGATCGCCCGTCACCTCCATCATCAGTATCTGGTGATCGCCCGTCTCCTCCATCATCAGTATCTGGTGATCGCCCGTCACCTCCATCATCAGTATCTGGTGATCGCCCGTCTCCATCATCAGTATCTGGTGACCGCCCATCACCCCCATCATCAGTATCTGGTGACCGCCCGTCTCCTCCATCATCAGTATCTGGTGACCGCCCATCACCTCCATCATCAGTATCTGGTGACCGCCCGTCACCTCCATCATCAGTATCTGGTGACCGCCCATCACCTCCATCATCAGTATCTGGTGATCGCCTGTCTCCTCCATCATCAGTATCTGGTGACCGCCCATCACCCCCATCATCAGTGTCTGGTGACCGCCCGTCTCCTCCATCATCAGTATCTGGTGACCGCCCGTCACCTCCATCATCAGTATCTGGTGACCGCCCATCACCTCCATCATCAGTATCTGGTGATCGCCTGTCTCCTCCATCATCAGTATCTGGTGACCGCCCATCACCCCCATCATCAGTATCTGGTGACCGCCCATCACCCCCATCATCAGTATCTGGTGACCGCCCGTCTCCTCCATCATCAGTATCTGGTGACCGCCCGTCACCTCCATCATCAGTATCTGGTGACCGCCCGTCACCTCCATCATCAGTATCTGGTGATCGCCTGTCTCCTCCATCATCAGTATCTGGTGACCGCCCGTCTCCTCCATCATCAGTATCTGGTGACCGCCCGTCACCTCCATCATCAGTATCTGGTGATCGCCCGTCTCCATCATCAGTATCTGGTGATCGCCCGTCTCCATCATCAGTATCTGGTGACCGCCCGTCCCCTCCATCATCAGTATCTGGTGACCGCCCATCACCCCCATCATCAGTATCTGGTGATCGCCCGTCACCTCCATCATCAGTATCTGGTGATCGCCTGTCTCCTCCATCATCAGTATCTGGTGACCGCCCGTCTCCTCCATCATCAGTATCTGGTGATCGCCCGTCTCCTCCATCATCAGTATCTGGTGATCGCCCGTCTCCTCCATCATCAGTATCTGGTGATCGCCCGTCTCCATCATCAGTATCTGGTGACCGCCCGTCCCCTCCATCATCAGTATCTGGTGACCGCCCATCACCCCCATCATCAGTATCTGGTGATCGCCCGTCACCTCCATCATCAGTATCTGGTGATCGCCTGTCTCCTCCATCATCAGTATCTGGTGACCGCCCGTCTCCTCCATCATCAGTATCTGGTGACCGCCCATCACCTCCATCATCAGTATCTGGTGACCGCCCGTCACCTCCATCATCAGTATCCGGTGACCGCCCATCACCCCCATCATCAGTATCTGGTGACCTCCCATCACCCCCATCATCAGTATCTGGTGACCGCCCATCACCCCCATCATCAGTATCTGGTGACCGCCCATCACCCCCATCATCAGTATCTGGTGACCGCCCGTCTCCTCCATCAGCAGTATCTGGTGACCGCCCATCACCTCCATCATCAGTATCTGGTGACCGCCCGTCACCTCCATCATCAGTATCTGGTGACCGCCCATCACCCCCATCATCAGTATCTGGTGACCGCCCATCACCCCCATCATCAGTATCTGGTGACCGCCCGTCTCCTCCATCATCAGTATCTGGTGACCGCCCGTCTCCTCCATCATCAGTATCTGGTGACCGCCCGTCCCCTCCATCATCAGTATCTGGTGACCGCCCGTCACCTCTATCATCAGTATCTGGTGACCGCCCGTCTCCTCCATCATCAGTATCTGATGACCATCCATCACCTCCATCATCAGTATCTGGTGACTGCCCGTCACCTCCATCATCAGTATCTGGTAACTGCCCGTCACCTCCATCATCAGTATCTGGTGACCGCCCGTCTCCTCCATCATCAGTATCTGGTGACCATCCATCACCTCCATCATCAGTATCTGGTGACCGCCCGTCACCTCCATCATCATTATCTGGTGACCTCCCGTCTCCTCCATCATCAGTATCTGGTGACCGCCCGTCTCCTCCATCATCAGTATCTGGTGACCTCCCGTCTCCTCCATCATCAGTATCTGGTGACCGTCCGTCACCTCCATCATCAGTATCTGGTGACTGCCAGTCCCCTCCATCATCAGTATCTGGTGACTGCCCGTCTCCTCCATCATCAGTATCTGGTGACCGTCCGTCACCTCCATCATCAGTATCTGGTGACTGCCAGTCCCCTCCATCATCAGTATCTGGTGACCGCCCGTCTCCTCCATCATCAGTATCTGGTGACCGTCCGTCACCTCCATCATCAGTATCTGGTGACTGCCAGTCCCCTCCATCATCAGTATCTGGTGACCGCCCGTCTCCTCCATCATCAGTATCTGGTGACCGTCCGTCACCTCCATCATCAGTATCTGGTGACCGTCCGTCACCTCCATCATCAGTATCTGGTGACTGCCAGTCCCCTCCATCATCAGTATCTGGTGACCGCCCGTCTCCTCCATCATCAGTATCTGGTGACTGCCCGTCGCCTCCATCATCAGTATCTGGTGACCGCCCGTCTCCTCCATCATCAGTATCTGGTGACCGCCTGTCTCCTCCATCATCAGTATCTGGTGACTGCCCGTCTCCTCCATCATCAGTATCTGGTGACTGCCAGTCGCCTCCATCATCAGTATCTGGTGACTGCCCGTCTCCTCCATCATCAGTATCTGGTGACTGCCCGTCGCCTCCATCATCAGTATCTGGTGACCGCCCGTCTCCTCCATCATCAGTATCTGGTGACCTCCGTCTCCTCCATCATCAGTATCTGGTGACCGCCCGTCTCCTCCATCATCAGTATCTGGTGACTGCCCGTCGCCTCCATCATCAGTATCTGGTGACCGCCCGTCTCCTCCATCATCAGTATCTGGTGACCGCCCGTCTCCTCCATCATCAGTATCTGGTGACTGCCCGTCTCCTCCATCATCAGTATCTGGTGACCGCCCGTCTCCTCCATCATCAGTATCTGGTGACTGCCAGTCGCCTCCATAATCAATATCTGGTGACCGCCCGTCTCCTCCATCATCAGTATCTGGTGACCGCCCATCACCTCCATCATCAGTATCTGGTGACCGCCCGTCACCTCCATCATCAGTATCTGGTGACCGCCCGTCTCCTCCATCATCAGTATCTGGTGACCGCCCATCACCTCCATCATCAGTATCTGGTGACCGCCCGTCACCTCCATCATCAGTATCTGGTGACCGCCCATCACCTCCATCATCAGTATCTGGTGACCGCCCGTCACCTCCATCATCAGTATCTGGTGACCGCCCATCACCTCCATCATCAGTATCTGGTGACCGCCCGTCACCTCCATCATCAGTATCTGGTGACCGCCCATCACCTCCATCATCAGTATCTGGTGACCGCCCGTCTCCATCATCAGTATCTGGTGACCGCCCGTCTCCTCCATCATCAGTATCTGGTGACCGTCCGTCTCCTCCATCATCAGTATCTGGTGACCTCCCATCACCTCCATCATCAGTATCTGGTGACCGCCTGTCACCTCCATCATCAGTATCTGGTGACCGCCCGTCTCCTCCATCATCAGTATCTGGTGACCGCCCGTCTCCTCCATCATCAGTATCTGGTGATCGCCCGTCCCCTCCATCATCAGTATCTGGTGATCGCCCGTCACCTCCATCATCAGTATCTGGTGACCGCCCATCACCTCCATCATCAGTATCTGTTGACCGCCCGTCTCCTCCATCATCAGTATCTGGTGACCGCCCATCACCTCCATCATCAGTATCTGGTGACCGCCCATCACCCCCATCATCAGTATCTGGTGACCGCCCGTCTCCTCCATCATCAGTATCTGGTGACCGCCCATCACCTCCATCATCAGTATCTGGTGACCGCCCATCACCCCCATCATCAGTATCTGGTGACCGCCCATCACCCCCATCATCAGTATCTGGTGACCGCCCATCACCCCCATCATCAGTATCTGGTGACCGCCCATCACCCCCATCATCAGTATCTGGTGACCGCCCATCACCCCCATCATCAGTATCTGGTGACCGCCCGTCACCTCCATCATCAGTATCTGGTGACCGCCCGTCTCCTCCGTCATCAGTATCTGGTGACCGCCCGTCTCCTCCATCATCAGTATCTGGTGATCGCCCGTCACCTCCATCATCAGTATCTGGTGATCGCCCGTCTCCTCCATCATCAGTATCTGGTGATCGCCCGTCACCTCCATCATCAGTATCTGGTGACCGCCCGTCTCCTCCGTCATCAGTATCTGGTGACCGCCCGTCTCCTCCATCATCAGTATCTGGTGATCGCCCGTCACCTCCATCATCAGTATCTGGTGATCGCCCGTCTCCTCCATCATCAGTATCTGGTGATCGCCCGTCACCTCCATCATCAGTATCTGGTGACCGCCCATCACCCCCATCATCAGTATCTGGTGACCGCCCGTCTCCTCCATCATCAGTATCTGGTGACCGCCCATCACCTCCATCATCAGTATCTGGTGACCGCCCGTCACCTCCATCATCAGTATCTGGTGACCGCCCATCACCTCCATCATCAGTATCTGGTGATCGCCTGTCTCCTCCATCATCAGTATCTGGTGACCGCCCATCACCCCCATCATCAGTATCTGGTGACCGCCCGTCTCCTCCATCATCAGTATCTGGTGACCGCCCGTCACCTCCATCATCAGTATCTGGTGACCGCCCATCACCCCCATCATCAGTATCTGGTGACCGCCCATCACCCCCATCATCAGTATCTGGTGACCGCCCGTCTCCTCCATCATCAGTATCTGGTGACCGCCCGTCACCTCCATCATCAGTATCTGGTGACCGCCCGTCACCTCCATCATCAGTATCTGGTGATCGCCTGTCTCCTCCATCATCAGTATCTGGTGACCGCCCGTCTCCTCCATCATCAGTATCTGGTGACCGCCCGTCACCTCCATCATCAGTATCTGGTGATCGCCCGTCTCCATCATCAGTATCTGGTGACCGCCCATCACCCCCATCATCAGTATCTGGTGATCGCCCGTCTCCTCCATCATCAGTATCTGGTGATCGCCCGTCTCCATCATCAGTATCTGGTGACCGCCCGTCCCCTCCATCATCAGTATCTGGTGACCGCCCATCACCCCCATCATCAGTATCTGGTGATCGCCCGTCTCCTCCATCATCAGTATCTGGTGATCGCCCGTCTCCATCATCAGTATCTGGTGACCGCCCGTCCCCTCCATCATCAGTATCTGGTGACCGCCCATCACCCCCATCATCAGTATCTGGTGATCGCCCGTCACCTCCATCATCAGTATCTGGTGATCGCCTGTCTCCTCCATCATCAGTATCTGGTGACCGCCCGTCTCCTCCATCATCAGTATCTGGTGACCGCCCATCACCTCCATCATCAGTATCTGGTGACCGCCCGTCACCTCCATCATCAGTATCCGGTGACCGCCCATCACCCCCATCATCAGTATCTGGTGACCTCCCATCACCCCCATCATCAGTATCTGGTGACCGCCCATCACCCCCATCATCAGTATCTGGTGACCGCCCATCACCCCCATCATCAGTATCTGGTGACCGCCCGTCTCCTCCATCAGCAGTATCTGGTGACCGCCCATCACCTCCATCATCAGTATCTGGTGACCGCCCGTCACCTCCATCATCAGTATCTGGTGACCGCCCATCACCCCCATCATCAGTATCTGGTGACCGCCCATCACCCCCATCATCAGTATCTGGTGACCGCCCGTCTCCTCCATCATCAGTATCTGGTGACCGCCCGTCTCCTCCATCATCAGTATCTGGTGACCGCCCGTCCCCTCCATCATCAGTATCTGGTGACCGCCCGTCACCTCTATCATCAGTATCTGGTGGCCGCCCATCACCCCCATCATCAGTATCTGGTGACCGCCCATCACCCCCATCATCAGTATCTGGTGACCGCCCATCACCCCCATCATCAGTATCTGGTGACCGCCCGTCACCTCCATCATCAGTATCTGGTGATCGCCCGTCACCTCCATCATCAGTATCTGGTGATCGCCCGTCTCCATCATCAGTATCTGGTGACCGCCCGTCACCTCCATCATCAGTATCTGGTGACCTCCGTCTCCTCCATCATCAGTATCTGGTGACCGCCCGTCACCTCCATCATCAGTATCTGGTGCTAGCCCGTCACCTCCATCATCAGTATCTGGTGACCTCCGTCTCCTCCATCATCAGTATCTGGTGACCGCCCGTCACCTCCATCATCAGTATCTGGTGACCGCCCGCCACCTCCATCATCAGTATCTGGTGACCTCCGTCACCTCCATCATCAGTATCTGGTGACCGCCCGTCACCTCCATCATCAGTATCTGGTGACCGCCCGTCACCTCCATCATCAGTATCTGGTGACCGCCCGTCACCTCCATCATCAGTATCTGGTGACCTCCGTCTCCTCCATCATCAGTATCTGGTGACCGCCCGTCTCCTCCATCATCAGTATCTGGTGACCGCCCGTCCCCTCCATCATCAGTATCTGGTGACCGCCCGTCCCCTCCATCATCAGTATCTGGTGACCGCCCGTCTCCTCCATCATCAGTATCTGGTGACCGCCCGTCTCCTCCATCATCAGTATCTGGTGACCGCTCGTTACCTCCATCATCATAGTAACATAGTAACATAGTTAGTAAGGTCGAAAAAAGCCATTTGTCCATCCAGTTCAGCCTATATTCCATCATAATAAATCCCCAGATCTACGTCCTTCTACAGAACCTAATAATTGTATGATACAATATTGTTCTGCTCCAGGAAGACATCCAGGCCTCTCTTGAACCCCTCGACTGAGTTCGCCATCACCACCTCCTCAGGCAAGCAATTCCAGATTCTCGCTGCCCTAACAGTAAAGAATCCTCTTCTATGTTGGTGGAAAAACCTTCTCTCCTCCAGACGCAAAGAATGCCCCCTTGTGCCCGTCACCTTCCTTGGTATAAACAGATCCTCAGCGAGATATTTGTATTGTCCCCTTATATACTTATACATGGTTATTAGATCGCCCCTCAGTCGTCTTTTTTCTAGACTAAATAATCCTAATTTCGCTAATCTATCTGGGTATTGTAGTTCTCCCATCCCCTTTATTAATTTTGTTGCCCTCCTTTGTACTCTCTCTAGTTCCATTATATCCTTCCTGAGCACCGGTGCCCAAAACTGGACACAGTACTCCATGTGCGGTCTAACTAGGGATTTGTACAGAGGCAGTATAATGCTCTCATCATGTGTATCCAGACCTCTTTTAATGCACACCATGATCCTGTTTGCCTTGGCAGCTGCTGCCTGGCACTGGCTGCTCCAGGTAAGTTTATCATTAACTAGGATCCCCAAGTCCTTCTCCCTGTCAGATTTACCCAGTGGTTTCCCGTTCAGTGTGTAATGGTGATATTGATTCCCTCTTCCCATGTGTATAACCTTACATTTATCATTGTTAAACCTCATCTGCCACCTTTCAGCCCAAGTTTCCAACTTATCTAGATCCATCTGTAGCAGAATACTATCTTCTCTTGTATTAACTGCTTTACATAGTTTTGTATCATCTGCAAATATCGATATTTTACTGTGTAAACCTTCTACCAGATCATTAATGAATATGTTGAAGAGAACAGGTCCCAATACTGACCCCTGCGGTACCCCACTGGTCACAGCGACCCAGTTAGAGACTATACCATTTATAACCACCCTCTGCTTTCTATCACTAAGCCAGTTACTAACCCATTTACACACATTTTCCCCCAGACCAAGCATTCTCATTTTGTGTACCAACCTCTTGTGCGGCACGGTATCAAACGCTTTGGAAAAATCGAGATATACCACGTCCAATGACTCACCGTGGTCCAGCCTATAGCTTACCTCTTCATAAAAACTGATTAGATTGGTTTGACAGGAGCGATTTCTCATAAACCCATGCTGATATGGAGTTAAACAGTTATTCTCATTGAGATAATCCAGAATAACATCCCTCAGAAACCCTTCAAATATTTTACCAACAATAGAGGTTAGACTTACTGGCCTATAATTTCCAGGTTCACTTTTAGAGCCCTTTTTGAATATTGGCACCACATTTGCTATGCGCCAGTCCTGCGGAACAGACCCTGTCGCTATAGAGTCACTAAAAATAAGAAATAATGGTTTATCTATTACATTACTTAGTTCTCTTAGTACTCGTGGGTGTATGCCATCCGGACCCGGAGATTTATCTATTTTAATCTTATTTAGCCGGTTTCGCACCTCTTCTTGGGTTAGATTGGTGACCCTTAATATAGGGTTTTCATTGTTTCTTGGGATTTCACCTAGCATTTCATTTTCCACCGTGAATACCGTGGAGAAGAAGGTGTTTAATATGTTAGCTTTTTCCTCGTCATCTACAACCATTCTTTCCTCACTATTTTTTAAGGGGCCTACATTTTCAGTTTTTATTCTTTTACTATTGATATAGTTGAAGAACAGTTTGGGATTAGTTTTACTCTCCTTAGCAATGTGCTTCTCTGTTTCCTTTTTGGCAGCTTTAATTAGTTTTTTAGATAAAGTATTTTTCTCCCTATAGTTTTTTAGAGCTTCAATGGTGCCATCCTGCTTTAGTAGTGCAAATGCTTTCTTTTTACTGTTAATTGCCTGTCTTACTTCTTTGTTTAGCCACATTGGGTTTTTCCTATTTCTAGTCCTTTTATTCCCACAAGGTATAAACCGCTTACACTGCCTATTTAGGATGTTCTTAAACATTTCCCATTTATTATCTGTATTCTCATTTCTGAGGATATTGTCCCAGTCTACCAGATTAAGGGCATCTCTAAGCTGGTCAAACTTTGCCTTCCTAAAGTTCAGTGTTTTTGTGACTCCCTGACAAGTCCCCCTAGTGAAAGACAGGTGAAACTGCACAATATTGTGGTCGCTATTTCCTAGATGCCCGACCACCTGCAGATTTGTTATTCTGTCAGGTCTATTAGATAGTATTAGGTCTAAAAGTGCTGCTCCTCTGGTTGGATTCTGCACCAATTGTGAAAGATAATTTTTCTTGGTTATTAGCAGAAACCTGTTGCCTTTATGGGTTTCACAGGTTTCTGTTTCCCAGTTAATATCCGGGTAGTTAAAGTCCCCCATAACCAGGACCTCATTATGGGTTGCAGCTTCATCTATCTGCTTTAGAAGTAGACTTTCCATGCTTTCTGTTATATTTGGGGGTTTGTAACAGACCCCAATGAGAATTTTGTTACCATTTTTCCCTCTATGAATTTCGACCCATATGGACTCGACATCTTCATTTCCTTCGCTAATATCCTCCCTTAAAGTGGACTTTAGACAAGACTTTACATAGAGACAAACCCCTCCTCCTCTCCGATTTTTACGATCCTTTCTAAACTGACTGTAACCCTGTAAGTTAACTGCCCAGTCATAGCTTTCATCTAACCATGTCTCGGTTATTCCCACTATGTCAAAGTTACCTGTAGATATTTCTGCTTCTAGTTCTTCCATCTTGTTTGTCAGGCTTCTGGCGTTTGCGAGCATGCAGTTTAGAGGATTTTGTTTTGTTCCAATCTCCTCGCTGTGGATTGTTTTAGAAATGTTCTTACCTCCCTTCTGAGTATGTTTTCCTGGGTCGTCTTTGTTCGAGTCTAATGTTTTTCTTCCCGTCCCCTCTTCTTCTAGTTTAACGCCCTCCTGATGAGTGTAGCGAGTCTTCTGGCGAATGTGTGTTTCCCAGGTTTGTTGAGGTGTAGTCCATCTCTGGCGAGGAGTCCATCATACCAGTAATTCACACCGTGGTCCAGGAATCCAAATCCTTGTTGTCTGCACCATCGTCTTAGCCAGTTGTTTGCATCAAGGATCCTGTTCCATCTCCTGGTGCCATGCCAGTCTACTGGAAGGATAGAAGAAAAAACTACCTGTGCATCCAGTTCCTTTACTTTCTTCCCCAACTCTTCAAAGTCCTTGCAGATTGTCGGTAGGTCCTTCCTTGCCGTGTCATTGGTGCCAACATGTATCAGAAGAAATGGGTGGACGTCCTTGGAGCTGAAGAGCTTTGGTATCCTATCGGTCACATCCTTGATCATCGCACCTGGAAGGCAGCATACTTCTCTTGCAGTTATGTCCGGTCTGCAGATGGCTGCTTCGGTGCCTCTCAGTAGTGAGTCTCCCACCACCACCACTCTTCGTTGCTTCTTGGCTGTACTTTTTGCTGTCACTTGTTGCTGTGTGCCCTTTTCTTTTTTGCTTGCTGGTATTGCTTCATCCTTAGGTGTGCCATCTTCATCCTCTACAAAGATTTGATATCGGTTCTTCAGTTGTGTGGTTGGTGATTTCTCCATGGTCTTCTTGCTTCTTTTGGTCACATGCTTCCACTCATCTGCTTTTGGAGGTTCTCTGACACTTTTTGCACCTTCTGTGACCAGTAGAGATGCTTCTGTTCTGTCTAGAAAGTCTTCATTCTCTTTGATGAGTTTCAAAGTTGCTCTTCTTTCTTCCAGACCCCGCACCTTTTCTTCTAAAAGGGCCACTAGTCTACACTTCTGACAGGTGAAATTGGATTCTTCTTCTGGTCGATCTGTGAACATGTAGCACATGCTGCAGCTCACCATGTAGGTTGTCACATCTGCCATGTTGCTCCTAGATCCTGCTGACTTGTTGTGTGTTTTCCTTCTTGTGTAATCTACTCAGCCAAGCTCTCTTGCAATAATGTCCTACAGGCAAAAATTTGCGCGCCGTAAGGCACGCGGTTTGGTGATGCTTTCGAAGCAGCTGGTCCCGGCTGTACCCAACGATCTTCTAGCTTAGGGAGACTCCTTGCTTTTCCCAGAAGGCACCTGGAATATGCAAATTAGCCTCCTCTAGCTTGAATCCCTGGTTTCCTAGCTTGAATCCCTGGTATCTGGTATCAGTATCAGTATCTGGTGACCGCCCATCACCTCCATCATCAGTATCTGGTGAGTGCCCGTCACCCCCATCATCACTATCTGGTGACCGTCCGTCACCTCCATCCTCAGTATCTGGTGACCGCCCGTCACCTCCATCATCAGTATCTGGTAACCGCCCGTCTCCTCCATCATCAGTATCTGGTGACCGCCCGTCACCTCCATCATCAGTATCTGGTAACCGCCCGTCTCCTCCATCATCAGTATCTGGTGATCGCCCGTCTCCTCCATCATCAGTATCTGGTGACCGCCCGTCTCCTCCATCATCAGTATCTGGTGACCGCCCGTCTCCTCCATCATCAGTATCTGGTGACCGCCCGTCTCCTCCATCATCAGTATCTGGTGACTGCCCGTCTCCTCCATCATCAGTATCTGGTGACCGCCCGTCACCTCCATCATCAGTATCTGCTGACCGCCCGTCTCCTCCATCATCAGTATCTGGTAACGGCCCGTCTCCTCCATCATCAGTATCTGGTAACCGCTCGTCTCCTCCATTATCAGTATCTGGTGACCGCCCGTCTCCTCCATCATCAGTATCTGGTGACCATCCATCACCTCCATCATCAGTATCTGGTGACTGCCCGTCGCCTCCATCATCAGTATCTGGTGACCGCCCGTCTCCTCCATCATCAGTATCTGGTGACTGCCCGTCACCTCCATCATCAGTATCTGGTGACTGCCCGTCTCCTCCATCATCAGTATCTGGTGACCGCCCGTATCCTCCATCATCAGTATCTGGTAACCGCTCGTCTCCTCCATTATCAGTATCTGGTGACCGCCCGTCTCCTCCATCATCAGTATCTGGTGACCATCCATCACCTCGATCATCAGTATCTGGTGACTGCCCGTCGCCTCCATCATCAGTATCTGGTGACCGCCCGTCTCCTCCATCATCAGTATCTGATGACCATCCATCACCTCCATCATCAGTATCTGGTGACTGCCCGTCACCTCCATCATCAGTATCTGGTAACTGCCCGTCACCTCCATCATCAGTATCTGGTGACCGCCCGTCTCCTCCATCATCAGTATCTGGTGACCATCCATCACCTCCATCATCAGTATCTGGTGACTGCCCGTCTCCTCCATCATCAGTATCTGGTGACCGCCCGTCTCCTCCATCATCAGTATCTGGTGACCGTCCGTCACCTCCATCATCAGTATCTGGTGACTGCCAGTCCCCTCCATCATCAGTATCTGGTGACCGCCAGTCCCCTCCATCATCAGTATCTGGTGACCGCCCGTCTCCTCCATCATCAGTATCTGGTGACCGTCCGTCACCTCCATCATCAGTATCTGGTGACTGCCAGTCCCCTCCATCATCAGTATCTGGTGACCGCCCGTCTCCTCCATCATCAGTATCTGGTGACCGTCCGTCACCTCCATCATCAGTATCTGGTGACCGCCCGTCTCCTCCATCATCAGTATCTGGTGACCGTCCGTCACCTCCATCATCAGTATCTGGTGACCGCCCGTCTCCTCCATCATCAGTATCTGGTGACCGCCCGTCTCCTCCATCATCAGTATCTGGTGACCGTCCGTCACCTCCATCATCAGTATCTGGTGACTGCCAGTCCCCTCCATCATCAGTATCTGGTGACCGCCCGTCTCCTCCATCATCAGTATCTGGTGACTGCCCGTCGCCTCCATCATCAGTATCTGGTGACCGCCCGTCTCCTCCATCATCAGTATCTGGTGACCGCCTGTCTCCTCCATCATCAGTATCTGGTGACTGCCCGTCTCCTCCATCATCAGTATCTGGTGACCACCCGTCTCCTCCATCATCAGTATGTGGTGACTGCCAGTCGCCTCCATCATCAGTATCTGGTGACTGCCCGTCTCCTCCATCATCAGTATCTGGTGACTGCCCGTCGCCTCCATCATCAGTATCTGGTGACCGTCCGTCGCCTCCATCATCAGTATCTGGTGACCGCCCGTCTCCTCCATCATCAGTATCTGGTGACCTCCGTCTCCTCCATCATCAGTATCTGGTGACTGCCCGTCGCCTCCATCATCAGTATCTGGTGACCGCCCGTCTCCTCCATCATCAGTATCTGGTGACTGCCAGTCGCCTCCATAATCAATATCTGGTGTAGTGCAGCGGTGTCCACGCTGTGCAGTGATGAGGCAGTGACCCATGAAAGTTATTATTATTTATTGTTATAGCGCCATTTATTCCATGGCGCTTTACATGTGAGGAGGGGTATACATAAGAAAAACAAGTACAATAATCTTAATACAAGTCACGACTGGTACAGGAGGAGAGAGGACCCTGTCCGCGAAGGCTCACAATCTACAAGGGATGGGTGAGGATACAGGAGGAGAGAGGACCCTGCCTGCGAGGGCTCACAATCTACAAGGGATGGGTGAGGATACAGTAGGAGAGAGGACCCTGCCTGCGAGGGCTCACAGTCTACAAGGGATGGGTGAGGATACAGTAGGAGAGAGGACCCTGCCTGCGAGGGCTCACAATCTACAAGGGATGGGTGAGGATACAGGAGGAGAGAGGACCCTGCCCGCGAGGGCTCACAATCTACAAGGGATGGGTGAGGATACAGTAGGAGAGAGGACCCTGCCTGCGAGGGCTCACAATCTACAAGGGATGGGGGAGGATACAGGAGGAGAGAGGACCCTGCCTGCGAGGGCTCACAATCTACAAGGGATGGGTGAGGATACAGGAGGAGAGGGGACCCTGCCTGCGAGGGCTCACAATCTACAAGGGATGGGGGAGGATACAGGAGGAGAGAGGACCCTGCCTGCGAGGGCTCACAGTCTACAAGGGATGGGTGAGGATACAGTAGGAGAGAGGACCCTGCCCGCGAGGGCTCACAATCTACAAGGGATGGGTGAGGATACAGGAGGAGAGGACCCTGCCTGCGAGGGCTCACAATCTACAAGGGATGGGTGAGAATACAGGAGGAGAGAGGACCCTGCCCGCGAGGGCTCACAATCTACAAGGGATGGGTGAGGATACAGGAGGAGAGGACCCTGCCCGCGAAGGCTCACAATCTACAAGGGATGGGTGAGGATACAGGAGGAGAGCGGACCCTGCCTGCGAGGGCTCACAATCTACAAGGGATGGGTGAGGATACAGGAGGAGAGGACCCTGCCTGCGAGGGCTCACAATCTACAAGGGATGGGTGAGAATACAGGAGGAGAGAGGACCCTGCCCGCGAGGGCTCACAATCTACAAGGGATGGGTGAGGATACAGGAGGAGAGGACCCTGCCCGCGAAGGCTCACAATCTACAAGGGATGGGTGAGGATACAGGAGGAGAGAGGATCCTGCCCGCGAGGGCTCACAATCTACAAGGGATGGGTGAGGATACAGGAGGAGAGAGGACCCTGCCCGCGAAGGCTCACAATCTACAAGGGATGGGTGAGGATACAGGAGGAGAGAGGACGCTGCCCGCGAGGGCTCACAGTCTACAAGGGATGGGGGAGGATACAGGAGGAGAGAGGACCCTGCCCGCGAGGGCTCTCAGTCTACAAGGGATGGGGGAGGATACAGGAGGAGAGAGGACCCTGCCCGGGAGGGCTCACAATCTACAAGGGATGGGTGAGGATACAGGAGGAGAGAGGACCCTGCCCGCGAGGGCTCACAATCTACAAGGGATGGGTGAGGATACAGGAGGAGAGGACCCTGCCCGCGAAGGCTCACAATCTACAAGGGATGGGTGAGGATACAGGAGGAGAGAGGACCCTGCCTGCGAGGGCTCACAATCTACAAGGGATGGGTGAGGATACAGGAGGAGAGAGGACCCTGCCCGGGAGGGCTCACAATCTACAAGGGATGGGTGAGGATACAGGAGGAGAGAGGACCCTGCCCGCGAGGGCTCACAATCTACAAGGGATGGGTGAGGATACAGGAGGAGAGGACCCTGCCCGCGAAGGCTCACAATCTACAAGGGATGGGTGAGGATACAGGAGGAGAGAGGATCCTGACCGCGAGGGCTCACAATCTACAAGGGATGGGTGAGGATACAGGAGGAGAGAGGACCCTGCCCGCGAGGGCTCACAATCTACAAGGGATGGGTGAGGATACAGGAGGAGAGCGGACCCTGCCTGCGAGGGCTCACAATCTACAAGGGATGGGTGAGGATACAGGAGGAGAGGACCCTGCCTGCGAGGGCTCACAATCTACAAGGGATGGGTGAGAATACAGGAGGAGAGAGGACCCTGCCGGTGAGGGCTCACAATCTACAAGGGATGGGTGAGGATACAGGAGGAGAGGACCCTGCCCGCGAAGGCTCACAATCTACAAGGGATGGGTGAGGATACAGGAGGAGAGAGGATCCTGCCCGCGAGGGCTCACAATCTACAAGGGATGGGTGAGGATACAGGAGGAGAGAGGACCCTGCCCGCGAGGGCTCACAATCTACAAGGGATGGTGAGGATACAGGAGGAGAGCGGACCCTGCCCGCGAAGGCTCACAATCTACAAGGAATGGGTGAGGATACAGGAGGAGAGAGGACGCTGCCCGCGAGGGCTCACAGTCTACAAGGGATGGGGGAGGATACAGGAGGAGAGAGGACCCTGCCCGCGAGGGCTCACAATCTACAAGGGATGGCTGAGGATACAGGAGGAGAGAGGACCCTGCCCGCGAGGGCTCACAATCTACAAGGGATGGGTGAGGATACAGGAGGAGAGAGGACCCTGCCCGCGAGGGCTCACAGTCTACAAGGGATGGGGGAGGATACAGGAGGAGAGAGGACCCTGCCCGCGAGGGCTCACAATCTACAAGGGATGGGTGAGGATACAGGAGGAGAGAGGACCCTGCCCGCGAGGGCTCACAATCTATAAGGGATGGGTGAGGATACAGGAGGAGAGAGGACCCTGCCCGCGAGGGCTCACAATCTACAAGGGATGGGTGAGGATACAGGAGGAGAGAGGACCCTGCCCGCGAGGGCTCACAATCTACAAGGGATGGGTGAGGATACAGTAGGTGAGGATAGAGCTGGTCATGCAGCGGTTTGGTCGATCGGTGGTAACTGCAGGTTGTAGGCCTGCCGGAAAAGTTAAGTCTTCAGGTTCTTTTTGAAGGTTTCGATGGTAGGTGAGAGTCTGATATGTTGGGGTAGAGGGTTCCAGAGTAGGGGGGATGCGCGAGAGAAATCTTGTATGCGATTGTGGGAAGATGAGATTAGAGGGGAGTAGAGAAGAAGATCTTGTGAGGATTAGAGGTTGCGCGCTGGTAGGTACCGGGTTCAAAGTAATCGTAGGTTTAGTGTCCAAAAACTCACTGTGACGGATTGTACAGGGGAAGGGGTGTGTCGACTTCACTCACCTCTGGGGAAGGGAGAGAATGACCCAGCAGGGATCGGCTCTCTGGTGCCACCACTTACCGCAGGTCACTATAGTCGCTAGAGAAGCTTCCCTTATAGGTACGAGTTATTGAGAAACTCCCAGTGGGGGTATATATCACCAGGCCAGGCTGGGGATATATACGTAAACCTCCCAGCTGTTACTGTCAGAGTTCCTCACTATGGTATGCTGCCATCAGTTCCTCGTTAGATATAAGCCCCGTCTGACAACAGGCTTATATTGGGTCAGAAACCAACCTCGGGGTATCGTATAATAACCAACTGAGCGTGCGGACGTGGGGATTCGTGAATCGAGATAAAAGAGCAGCCCAAGATCAATTCTATATTTAATCGCCGGAAGGCGCACTAGAAAGATACAGGTATATATGTACAGGACCAATATACAAGTATACAGTCAGAAGTGTAGTATAAGGGTACAGATAGATTACAATTACTGTGGGATGTAGCATGTAACCACAGGCAGGCGCTGAAGGATCACAGGTCCTAATCTTTGTTACGTAATTATCTGGCCACATCAGCTAATGGGCCACCTGCCAGTAGAAAATGTAAGTCCAAAATGAGGAGCTGCCTATTATCCCCTAGGCTGCTCCCTCCAACACGCTGCACCAACCCCTGGGTTGTACAGCCTCTCTCCTCCCATATCTAAGAGCATGGCTTTCCAACCAGAACCATGGATGCCCATAACTTTACGCCCGACGCTATAAATGGGATCGCGGTATCGCCACTGGGTTCTGCTGGATTTTATCTGTGCAGGGAGACCAAATACGGCTACTGTATTTAATTCCTGGTAGCTATGCTTTATAACTCAATAATGCAGTGTTCTAGTGATGGCTGCAAGGTATGGGCTTGTGGGTAATGGAATGCAGATTCAGATTAAGTGCTTGGCTAGGTTCAGAGGTATTGCATTCTTTTATTATAGGTAATTTTCCAGATTTGATGTCTCAGAGGCTTGGGCTGCTATACCTGTAATCTGTGGTGCCAATATGTCTGCATATCAGCTTGAGTCCAACAAAGGAAGCCAGTTGGCTGGTAACTGCACAAGAGTTCACACCCCTGTTATAATTGCTGGACTGGGGCTGGGGGGCACAGGGTCTATGCCTTTTCGCCTCCCTGGAGAGAGTTTCAAAGGCCTATTTGCTTAAGCTAATTAAAAAAGCCATTTGTCTGTTCTGTCCATGGAAGTGCCTTCCCTGGATAATGAGGTCCCATTGCTTGAGGTGTATTTGACTTCCCTTTTGGCCTGGGGGGAATGCCAAAGATGGGGGCTGGGATTGGAGCAAGTATTTTTGGTCCAATCTGTATCTGATAGGGAACTCCATCAGATATCAAAATTATATCAATTAGATATCATTTTCCCATATCTCACACTCACAAACAAAAGAAACGGTATCCTCCGGACCGCAGCCGGGAAACAAAACAGACCATAAATGTGTCTGGTTGCCGAGGGTGACTGCACCACCGTATTACTCTGCGGGGTGGCAGGAGTTCGCTCCGCTGGGCTCTGTGTTCCCTCACATAGACAGAGCTTTTGCAGAGCTGTCTGCTCTACACCATGCAAACTCCACACTGACATACCCAACCCTCTGCTGCAAGAGTTTTTACAATAACCTGTGACTGTAGGCCACTTGCAAGACCCGGCCTGGAGGAAATGGACGGACCCCACTTCCTACCTGCAGTCCATTTAAAAAAGACAAGCAGATACAGTACCTGCTTTTTCTGAACAATGCCCAGGCCAAATAGCTTGACCAGGTCCATGCTTACTTTTATTTTTCCCCGTGACTCACAGGCATCCTACTGTGACCACAAGGCACTCCAGCAGGTCTATTTGGACTCCGTCTGCATCCTAGGGGATATATATTGACCCTCGCATATGAAACTGGTCACTGCCTCACATACCACCCCCTTTTTTCAAACTTGTGGGGTTGAACATTTGTCACCATACAGGGGGCCCGTGGTGGGGCATCCGCATTTCCCTGTGATTTCCCCGCCCGATGTTCCACTAAGAAACTAAAGTTTGGTAGGGACAGGTGTCATCTGGTGACTCCTGCATTCCTCTCTTTTGCGTTTCTCATCCAGACGAGGGGTGCATGGTCCGTTACCAAACGAAACTGACGCCTGAGCTAATAGTAGCATAGGGACTCCAAGGCCCACTTTATCGCCAAGAACTCCTTCTCCACTATTCTATCATTTTTCTCTGCCGAGGTCAGTTTCCTGCTCAAGTAGGTGACTGGATGCTCATCCCCATTCATCGAGGCTGATGAGGACCAGCTGTCCACACAATGCCGACTTCAGGGACTGGAAAGCTTCCTCCACTTGAGGATTCCATCGGACCATCATCATCTTCTTACCGTTTAACAGGTCCATTAAGGGTGCTGATTTCCCAGCACAATTGGGCATAAACCGGCGGTAGTACCCAAAGATGCCAAGGAATCACCTCATCTGTTTGGTACTTAAGGGCTTGGCCAGTTTTGAATGGCCTCAATCTTGTTTACTTGGGGCTTGATAATCCTGCGGTCGATCACATAACCTATGTACCGGGCTTCCGTGAGTCCTATCACGCATTTCTTTGGGTTTGCTGATAACCCCACAATTCTGAGAGACTCCAGCACTTCTTGTACCTGGGACAGGTGGGTATCCCAGTTGATACTAAAGATGACTATGTCATCCAAATACACGGATGCGTATTTCTGATGAGGCTCCAACACAATGTCCATCAGCCTCTGGAATGTGGTTGGAGCCCCATGTAACACAAAAGGCAAGACAACAAACTGGTAGAGACCCTCTGGTGTGATAAAAGCAGTCTTCTCTTTTGCCCTCACTGTTAACGGGACCTGCAAGTAACTTTTGGTGAGACCGAGCATGGTGAAGTACTGGGCTTCCCCCAGTCTCTCAATTAGCTCATCCACCCATGGCATTGGATAGAGGTCAAACTTAGATGTCTCATATAATTTCCTGAAACCATTACAAAAGCGTAGCGTACCGTCTGGCTTTGGGATCAGCACAATGAGGCTGGCCCACTCCCTCCGGGACTCCTCAATGACCCCCAACTGAAGTGAAGCATTTGCTTCACTTCAGCCGCAATGGCTTGCCTTCGGGCTTCTGGCACTGGTTTCAATCGTACCCCTACCTGGGGCTTGGTGAAGATGTCATGCTGTATCAAAGAGGTCCACCCCGACAGTTCTGAGAATACGTCCGTATTCCACTGCACCAGAGCCCGGGCCTCCCACAGCTGCTGTTTGGTGAGGTCAACATTTATTTTAACCTCAACCCCTGCTGGGTCCTTGGCTGTTGCCAGGGGGATCCCAGTTGGCACAACCAGAGTCGCCTCCATGACCAAATATTCCCGGTTCTTCCAGGCTTTTAGCAGGTTGATTTGGTATAGTTGCTCGGGTTTCCTTTTTCTGGGTTAGTACACTCCATAATTCACCACTCCTACCTTCCCCCTTATCTCATATGTCCCTTGCCACTTGGCCCTGAGCTTACTCTCTGGGGTGAGCACTAGTACCAACACCCGGTCCCCTTCTTTAAAGGTCCTGACAGTAGCTCTCTTATTGTACATGTAGCTCTGCGCGGCCTGGGCATCCATTATATGCTCTTTTACTATGGGCCGTACTGCCGCAATTCGGTCCTTCATGCTCACCACGTGCTTGATTACGCTCCGATGTGGAGTTGGCCCTGTTCTCATGGCTCCTTAGCTACATCCAGCAGTCCTCTTGGATGCCTGCCATACAATAGCTCAAATGTAGAGAACCCCGTGGACACCTGCGGTACCTCGCGGATAGCTAACATTAGATAGGGCATTAACGTGTCCCAATCCCTACCGTCATTGGCGACCACCTTTTTTTAGCATGGACTTAAGGATCTTATTAAATATTTCCACCAACCTGTCGGTTTGTGGGTGATACACTGATGTGCGTAGCTGTTTAATCTGGAGTAGCTTACATAGTTCCCTGGTCACCTTGGACATAAAAGGAGTCCCCTAATCTGTAAGGATCTCCTTTGGCTGCCCAAGGCGACAAAACACAGCAAATAGCTCACGGGATATTAGCTGGGCCGAGGTGTGGCAGAAAGGTATCGCCTCTGTGTACCGGGTGGCGTAGTTCACTATGACCAGAATATGTTGATGTCCACGAGTGGATTTCACTATGGGAACCAACCAGATCATAGTAACATAGTAACATAGTTAGTAAGGCCGAAAAAAGACATTTGTCCATCCAGTTCAGCCTATATTCCATTATAATAAATACCCAGATCTACGTCCTTCTACAGAACCTAATAATTGTATGATACAATATTGTTCTGCTCCAGGAAGACATCCAGGCCTCTCTTGAACCCCTCGACTGAGTTCGCCATCACCACCTCCTCAGGCAAGCAATTCCAGATTCTCACTGCCCTAACAGTAAAGAATCCTCTTCTATGTTGGTGGAAAAACCTTCTCTCCTCCAGACGCAAAGAATGCCCCCTTGTGCCCGTCACCTTCCTTGGTATAAACAGATCCTCAGCGAGATATTTGTATTGTCCCCTTATATACTTATACATGGTTATTCGATCGCCCCTCAGTCGTCTTTTTTCTAGACTAAATAATCCTAATTTCGCTAATCTATCTGGGTATTGTAGTTCTCCCATCCCCTTTATTAATTTTGTTGCCCTCCTTTGTACTCTCTCTAGTTCCTTGTACTCTCTTGCAATCCACTCAAATTGCAATCCATTGCAATCCACTCAAATGGTACCTCTATGATGGGCAGAGGTACCAATGGACTCCGGTAGTTCATGGTGAGCGAGGATAGTTGGCACTCTGGACACGTGTCACAGTACCTCTGGACCTTCGCGTGGACCCCAGGCCAAAAAAACCCACTGCAGAATGCGCTCCTGTTTGTTTTTGGCCCCCAAGTGCCCTTCTACCTTCTAGTATATGGGTGTGAGCCATGTTGAGCACCACCCGACGGTAGGGTTGGGCACCACCAGCTGTTCGCCCAAAGCTGTTCCCCCACCTCACCACCAATTTTTATCCACCAAGTACAACAATTCCTGGTGGATAGCCATGCGAGGAAAAATTGTCCCACCACCCTGTTGCAGAGGTATCACATTGATTTCATCCACCATTTCTTGTACCCAGGCCAGGGTGGGATTCTGGAGCTGAGCTGTCTCGAAGTTACCAGGGGACACCTCGAGCTCAGGGATCGATGGGGTCTCCTTGACCACTCCTGCCAATACCTCCAGGGAAAGCCTGTCGGGATTACACTCTGTATGTTGGTGACCCCTACTGCAGGTATCCCGTACTCGGGATCTTCTCGTTCCGTGCCCAAAATAGCATTCACCTTGGGAGGGTTAACCCTGGTCTCCCACAGGGACCAGAACAGGGACAAATCTCTTCCCAACACAGTCCCATACAGAAGAGTCTTTACCACTCCCACCACATGTCTTATTTCCACACATGGTGTGGAAAACATAACCTCCGAGGTCGGGTACTCCCGGAGTTCCCCATGGATACACACCACCACCACTTTACATCCATTGGGGTTGTCCCCAGCAACAAGGGACCATGTACCAGAGTCACTAAGCCTCCTGAGCCCAAGAGAGCCTCCGTGGTGTGGAAAATGTAACCTCCGTGGTCGGGTACTCCCGGAGTTCCCCATGGATACACACCACCCCCACTTTACATCCATTGGGGTTGTCCCCAGCAACAAGGGACCCATGTACGAGAGTGTCAGGAAATAGGAAGAAGTTCTGACTACTTCAATTACACATACAGTGCTCTCAGCTATAGTTTCCTGTGCCTGCATGTGTAATCCTAAATCCCTCATTTCCCCCTCCTTCAAGAATTTTCATGGCTTTGAGCTGCGAAAGCAGGTCTCCTTAAACTCCTCATTCACCCCTCCCACTTAATACTAGCCAAAACTGGTACAGAAAGCATGGGATACTTTTACTCTTGTAAAACTAGGTATAGTGGCACTGATCAGGGCTAAAGATATAAGGATTACATATTCTGGATGTCCATCAAGAGATCTATAACTCACTGAAATCCCTAGAAGCTAAACCCAACGAGTGCAAGGAGCGGGTTTCTCCATAAGTGAGTCATGTAACTATGCCGTGTTTACAGTTAAAAGATTCCCCCCGGCGTGGTGCACATCCTGATCATTGTGTCATTTGTATATGAGGTTCATACAGCGAGCTAGGTATAAAAATGGTTTGTCACAGCTCTAAGAAAGGGGAGGATTCAGCCCCTGAGTGAGGTCACCACAGGGGGTGTGCCTTGGTTTTAGGCTGGGAAATAAGTAAGTGAAGCAGCAGTATTCCAGTGTCTTTTGGTCAGGGTCTAGCTGCTATACAGATGTGTGATATGTATCTTGATGTGTCCCCCTGAGCACATGGTCATCCAGGAGATGAAATGATCTGAATGAAATGTAAGTGTTTTTTCAACTTTAAATCCATTTTATTTGTAATTGTACTGTACATATGATACTTGTCTTCTTTATAATATCTTTTTATACTTGTGTAAACACTGCCTACCTTTTTTGGAGTAAAATATAAAATTACTAGCTTTGTCTCTCCTTGCTCTATAACTAATTTGGGTTGGCTTTGGACCCGTTAATAATTAAGAAATCAGAGCTGGTGGCAGCAGGATTTGTCCTGGCCGTTTGGGAGGCTTTGTACCGACTGGCGGCATTGATAATTATAGTTCACGCCTGAATGGGAGTAGTTATATCACCCTTGCTGCAGTGTGCCTATTAGCCAGTACAAAGTAAGGCAGCCATTCTGGTGACTAATTATCCACTGTAACCTGAGGGTATGGGGGGGCACCAGAGAGCTGCAAGTTCCAAACTGGAACAGGGAAGTGGGATATAGATAAAATCCCTTCAGAAAGAACCATGGGGAACCAAACAACCCCAGTTCATGACAAATTGGTGTGAGTGGTGGGGATGATAAAGGTATCCTCCCTGTGAACTTCGACATATTGGTGGCAGCTGTGGGATGATAAAAATATTGTCCAGGTGTTTCATGACACTGCTTATACCAGCCTACTCCCAGCATAGCCATCATTGCTAAATAAAAGATATGAGAGAAAAACAAAGAGAAGGGAGGGGTAACCGCCTATACACACTATTGTCTCAGAACTATTAAACACTGAGTTCATTCTCCAAAACTTTTTGCACAGGGTCAATGCATGAACCACGCAAGATTTTAGTGAGAGGAATGATTACTCAAACCAGATCACTAATGGTCTATTGTCCCACCGCTGCCACCAGTATGTGATGAACCGGGGGTGTTTGGTTGCCCCAGTTCTTTCTTCAGGGATTTATTTATATCCTACTTCCCAGTTCTGGTTTGGAACTTGCAGCTCTCTGGCGCCCTCTTACCCTCAGGTCAGTTAGGGAACTGCACCTAGGATAATTATAACAACAAAAGCCATGCAAAAAAATGACACGTGGCTCATGGAATGCAAATATATATCAAATTTATTAATAATTAAATAAGCATAAATCATAATACCAGAATACCTCAAAATGCAACAAAACACCGTACGGCTAAGGCATAACAATATTTCTAGCTTAATGCTGCATCCTACTTCTATTGACCAATATATGTACCACAGCCTGATACTCACAACAGTGACCTTTACTAAAATAGCATTTGCAGGAACCAACTGGACCATCTGGACCTAGATGGAACGTGTGCTAGAGGGACACTACGGTACCAGGACTAATATGTTTAAAGTCAATAAACCAAGTAAGAATCTATAGCATGAAATAAACAAAAGTGTATTACCCGTGGTTTGCCTTTGCCTCGGTGAAAGTCCACACGCCCCCGGAAGAAGAACAGGCGAAACGCGCGTCGGGGTGGGACTTTCACCGAGGCAAAGGCAAACCACGGGTAATACACTTTTGTTTATTTCATCTATTTTATTTCCATCTAGGTCCAGATGGTCCAGTTGGTTCCTGCAAATGCTATTTTAGTAAAGGTCACTGTTGTGAGTATCAGGCTGTGGTACATATATTGGTCAATAGAAGTAGGATGCAGCATTAAGCTAGAAATATTGTTATGCCTTAGCCGTACGGTGTTTTGTTGCATTTTGAGGTATTCTGGTATTATGATTTATGCTTATTTAATTATTAATAAATTTGATATATATTTGCATCCCATGAGCCACGTGTCATTTTTTTGCATGGCTTTTGTTGTTATGACTAGTCCACGGAATGTGACCAAGCTTGTTTTGGCTTTAGGTCAATTGGATTAATATGTATATACCTAGGATAATTAGTTGCCAGAATGGCTGCCTGCTATGCACTGGCTATTGGGCACACTGCAGCAAGGGCGATATAACTACTCCCACTCAGGCAAGAATTATAATTATCAAACTCCATCCGTCCCTGCCAGTTTTGCCCAACCAGCTCAGAACGCTTGCCGCCACCAGCTCCTATTACTATGATTAATAGCGGGTCAGGAGCCAACCCAATCAGTAGCGTAATTTACTTCAGAGGACACTGGGGGTACGTTTTAGAGCAAGGAAAATTAAGCTAGTAGATATTATAACTTTTACTCCAAAAAAAATAGGCAGTGCTTGCAAAAAGTATAAAAAGACGATATTACACATTGAGACAATTATATGTGCAGAACGATTACAAATAAAATGGGATTAAAGTTGAAAAAACACAGTTCTCTCATATCATGGCTGACCATGCGGCATGGGGGAGGGGTGACATCAAAATGCATCACAGAGCGTCTCTTAGCTGGCTCGCTGGGCAAAGATGTGTGCAAAATGAGATCCCACTGTCTCATACCCCCCTGGTCGTGACATCACTGAGTGGGCTGCGCCATGGACTCCACTCCCCTTTCCAAAGAGACTCTGAATTTTATTAATACTCATAACCGTCATAGCGCACGCTGGCTCATTTTCTGGCACAGAAAACATACAGTCTAACAGTGGGCCTGATTTCTTGCCAATTCTCACATAAATAAAAAAAAATTAGTGGGAGATTAAAATTGGCAATTTTGCCTCAGTGCCAGTGCTGTGTGTGGCATCTGTCTCTAATTTTGTGCCACAGAAACCCTAGTGTGTAACACTGGGCCAGATTTTTTTTAAATTCTCCCAGGAAAAAAAAAATAGTGGGAGATTAAGATTGGCATTTCTGCTTCGGTGCCAGTCCTGTGTGTGCCACCTGTCTCTAATTTTGTGCCACGTTAAACCTAGTGTGTAACACTGTGCCAGATTTATTTTAAATTCTCCTGGAAAAAAAAATAGTGGGAGATTAAGATTGGCATTTCTGCTTCGGTGCCAGTCCTGTGTGTGCCACCTGTCTCTAATTTTGTGCCACAGAAACCCTAGTGTGTAATACTGGGCCAGATTTTTTTAAAATTCTCCCTGAAAAAATAAAAATTGTGGGAGATTAAGATTGGCATTTCTGCTTCGGTGCCAGTCCTGTGTCTGCCACCTGTCTCTAATTTTGTGCCACATTAAACCTAGCGTGTAACACTGGGCCAGATTTTTTTCAAATTCTCCCTGGAAAAAAAAATAGTGGGAGATTAAGATTGGCATTACTGCTTCGGTGCCATTCCTGTGTGTGCCACCTGTCTCTAATTTAGTGCCACATTAAACCTAGTGTGTAATACTGGGACAGATTTTTTTCTAATTCTCCCTGGAAAAAAAAATAGTGGGAGATTAAGATTGGCATTACTGCTTCGGTGCCATTCCTGTGTGTGCCACCTGTCTCTAATTTTGTGCCACATTAAACCTAGTGTGTAACACTGGGCCAGATTTCTTTTAAATTCTCCCTGGAAAAAAAAACAAATAGTGGGAGATTAAGATTGGCAATTCTGCCTCAGTGCCAGTGCTGTGTGTGGCATCTTTCTCTAATTTTGTGCCACAGAACATATACTGTATAAGAGTGGGCCACATTTCTTCAATATTCTCCCAGAAAAAATAAAAAGAGGGAGATTTTAATTGTTAGTGTCTGCATCAGCGTCAGTCCTGTTAGTGGCATATCTGTCTGACACTGAAGCTGTGTACTGTTATACATTGGGCCTGATTTTCCCTTCAGTCTCACCCACCTATAAAGGGATATATAAGTCCAACAGAAGTTTGAGTTCACCTTGTAACTGGTTTTACAGTAACAAATACCGTTAGTTTGGTTACGTTTTTCAAACAATGAGGAAGTCTGGTGGAAGAGGTCGTGGCCGTGGGAGGTCATTGCCAGCTAGTAATGATGGTAGTGGTGGTGGAGCATCAGGTGGTCATGGGAAAAGCAATATAGCACCTAAGTCTGGAGCTGTGGAGCCAGGTTCGTCATCTGGCTACACAAGGCCTCGAACGCTCCCTTTTCTGGGAGTAGGAAAACCACTTTTAAAGCCGAAGCAGCAAGAACAAGTTTTGGCTTTCCTTGCTGACTCAGCCTCTAGCTCTTTCGCCTCCTCTTCTGAAACTGCTAAATGTAAAAGCAGTGCGTCGTTAGTGGATGTTCACGGTCAGGGCCAAGTCGCTTCCTTGTCTTCTTTACCAAGAACAACAGAGAAGGATGCGTCAGGCGACACAACGGGTTACTCCATGGAGCTCTTTACACATACCGTTCCTGGGTTAGAAAGTGAAACAGTTAACAGGCCATGCCCATTACAAGTTGAATCGGACATGGAGTGCACAGATGCACAGCCACAGCCAGATTACTATGCTGTTCCTTTGACTCAGACCACAACATTGCCATCGCAGTGTACTCATCCAGAATCAGACCCTGATGAGACTATGGTGCCCCGTCACGAACGCTTTACCACCTGGCTTACACAGTGACACAGATGAAGTTGCACACGAGATAGAAGAGGAGGTCAGGCGGCAGTAGCTCTGAAGCGGAGGAGGAGGAGCCGCAGCAGGCATCAACATCGCAACAGGTTCCATCTGCCAGGCCCGTATCTGGCCAAAAACATGTGGCAAAACCAGTTGTAGGACAGCGTGGCCATCCGGTTAAAGAAGCTCAGTCTGCAATGCCTGAAAAGGTATCCGATAGTAGAAAGAGTGCAGTCTGGCTTTTTTTAAACAACATCCAAATGATCAGCGCAAAGTCATCTGTCAAAAATGTTCAACTACCTTAAGCAGAGGTCAGAATCTTAAAAGTCTAAATACAAGTTGCATGCGTAGACATTTAACCACCATGCATTTGCAAGCCTGGACTAACTACCAAACGTCCCTTAAGGTTGTAGCACCCTCAGCCAATGAAGCTAGTCAGCAACGCTACATCCCTTCCGTCACTGTAAGGCCACCGTTTACCGCACCACCTGCAGTAAATGTGCAGGTTTCGTCGCCAGGCCAAAGCAGCCAGGGAATCACCAGGTTCGTGGTAGGAAACACTGCATGTAGGGCACCAGCAAGAATACCATCTCCAACCCTCTCTCAGTCTGCCATGTTCACCGGCACCCCCGCTAGTTCCACCATCTGCAGCTCTCCAGTCCAGCTCACCCTACATGAGACTCTCGTTAGGAAAAGGAAGTACTCATCCTCTCATCCGCGTACACAGGGTTTGAGCGCCCACATTGCTAGACTAATCTCATTAGAGATTATGCCCTACCGGTTAGTTAAAAGCGAAGCTTTCAAAGCCCTGATGGACTACGCAGTACCACGCTATGACCTACACAGTCGACATTTCTTTGCGAGAAAAGCCATCCCAGCATGTAAAAGACCGCATTGTCCATGCACTCAGGCAATCTGTGAATACAAAGGTGCACCTGACAACAGATGCATGGACCAGTAGGCATGGCCAGGGACGTTACGTGTCCATCACGGCACACTGGGTTAATGTGGTGGATGCAGGGTCCACAGGGAACAGCAATATTAAGACAGTTCTGCCTTGCCCACGGTCTAGGAAACAGTTGGCTGTAGGCGTTCGCCCCCCCATCCTCCTCCTCCTCATCCTCCTGCAGAAGCGAGAGCTCGTCCACAGACCGCAGTCGCACGACCACTCCATACGCAGCTGCCACTGTTGCACACGAGGTGTCCCATTATGGGACAGCTAGTGGCAAGCGTCAGCAGGCTGTATTGGCTATGAAGTGTTTGGGCGACAACAGACACACCGTGGAAGTTCTGTCTGAGTTCTTGCAGAAAGAAACTCAGTCGTGGCTGGGCACTGTAGATCTTGAGGCAGGCAAGGTAGTGAGTGATAACAGAAGGAATTTTATGGCTGCCATAGCCCTTTCACAACTGAAACACATTCCTTGCCTGGCTCACACCTTAAACTTGGTGGTGCAGTGCTTCCTGAAAAGTTATCCGGGGTTACCCGACCTGCTCCTCAAAGTGCGCAGACTTTGCGCGCATATCCGCCGTTCGCCCGTACACTCCCGCCGTATGCAGAACCATCAGCGGTCTTTGAAGCTTCCCCAGCATCGCGTAATCATCGACGTTGCAACAAGGTGGAACTCCACACTGCACATGCTTCAGAGACTGTGTGAACAGAGGCAGGCTGTTATGTTTTTGTGGGAGGATACACATACACGGGCAGGCAGTTGGATGGCAGAAATGGAGTTGTCAGGTGTGCAGTGGTCGAAGGTACAAGACCTGTGTCAAGTCCTTCAGTGTTTTGAGGAATGCACACGGCTGGTTAGTGCAGACAACGCCATAATAAGCATGAGCATCCCCCTAATGCGTCTGCTGATGCAAAGTTTGACGCACATAAAGGAGCAGGTGTCTGCAGCCGAGGAAGAGGGAAGCCTTGATGACAGCCATTGTCTGGTCAGGACAGTGTACAGGACGAGGTAGCGGGCGAACAGGAGGAGGACGAGGAGGATGATGGGGATGAGTATTTTTTGAATGAGGAAGCTTCTCAGGGGCCAATAGAAACTGTTGGCGTTGCAAGGCCGGGTTCAGGTTTTTTGAGGGAGACAAGTGATGTAGATTTGCCTGAAACTGCCCCTCAACCCAGCACAACCGCAGATTTCACAACTGGAACTTTGGCCCACATGGCAGATTATGCCTTACGTATCCTCAAAAGGGACCCACGCATTATTAAAATGATGACCGATGACGATTACTGGTTGGCCTGCCTCCTTGATCCTCGCTATAAAGGCAAATTGCAAAATATCATGCCACATGAGAACCTCGAACAAATATTAGCAACCAAACAATCAACTCTTGTTGACCGTTTGATTCAGACATTCCCAGCACTCAGCGGCGGTGATGGTTCTCACACGAGCTGCAGGGGGCAACAGGGCAGAGGTGTTAGAGGTGCACAAATCAGAAGTGGCGTTGGACAGAGGGGTTTTCTGACCAGGTTGTGGAGTGATTTCGCAATGATCGCAGACAGGACAGGTACTGCAGCATCAATTCAAAGTGACAGGAGACAACATTTGTCCAGTATGGTTACTAACTATTTTTCATCCCTTATCGATGTTCTCCCTCAACCGTCATTCCCATTTGATTACTGGGCATCCAAATTAGACACCTGGCCAGAATTGGCAGAATATGCATTGCAGGAGCTCGCTTGCCCAGCTGCTAGTGTGCTATCAGAAAGAGTATTCAGTGCTGCTGGTTCAATACTGACCGAAAAAAGGACTCGTCTGGCTACCCAAAATGTAGATGATCTAACCTTCATTAAAATGAACCACTACTGGATTTCGAATTATTTTGCCCCACCTTTCCCGGCTGACACCTAGCTTTCCTATAAAAAGGTCTTGCTTGTGGACTGGTCTTACTGACTGTTCCAATCTCTTAATTTGCAGCAGCTGTTTGTCCAGCATACGACATGTTTACACTTCCCTAAATGCGCTAACTCCCCCCCACGGGGCCGTGGTCGTGCCACTTGGCGCCAGCACCCGTGAGAGTGCCGTTTGTCTGAAGAGGTGGGTGTGCCCGCTTTTGGCCGACGGCACTGCCACTGGGTCCCTCATAGTACAATAAAGTGTCTCTGGCGGTGGTGGCACGCAATCAACATCAGACACACCATTGTAACATGAGGGGCCCTGGGCCTGTACCGCCAGCCACAAGAGAGTTCCCCCACCCCCAGCTCAAACATTGCTCTACCACTTGCACAATTATCTCTCACAGCTCCACCAATGTTTAGTCTATGCGCTGACATCCTTCAATGCCTGGCACTGACAATACCAATGTGTTGACATGTATGATGCTAGTTAAAATAGTCAGGGTCAGTGTCCTATATTGACACCAGTAAATACTTAGCGCCAAATTACTATGTCTGAAACTCAGCAGAGGAGCCCACCCCTGTACCTAAGTATGCCACCCTTTTGTTTTTTGGTTTAGTTGTTTGGAGAGACATTAACATCTATTTATTTTTGGGGAGTACTAACTGTGTCAGACACTCCTTCCAATCGTCCTCCGCTGACCACACCAATGCTGCCTGTGTACCCCTGCAAGAAAATTCGAACTGCATTGAGCCTAATTTTTTTATTTTAGGCCTACTAAGTCTGTCTGCGGTCCCTCCTTCCATTTGTCCTCCGCTGAGCACACCAATGCTGCCTGTGTACCCCTGGAACCTATTTAAAAGTGCATAGAGCCTACTTTCTTTATTGTAGGCCTACTAAGTCTGTCTGCGGTCCATCCTTCCATTTGTCCTCCGCTGAGCACACCAATGCCGACCGTGTACCCATGTACCTTTTTTTCAACCTGCAGTGAGCTAACTTTGTGGTGTAAGGCCTACTAGCAGTGTCTGTCTGCGACACTTAATATAGCTGTTCTCCTCTAAAAAAAAAAAAAAAAAAAAAAAGCTGGTTTTCAGCCTGTCAGAATTATAAAACTGCAGTGGGGCCACAAGTTTCGTTGTGGTCTACAAACTGAGTCTTCCGCTCCAAGGTGTTCTCCAGGTTGCCTTTCCTGAGCTTCAATCTTCAGGCTCTCGTTAAATAGTTTTTTAATCGGACAACTGCAGTGGGGCTACTAGTTGGGTTGGGGCCTACTATCAGTGTCTGCCGCTCCAAGGTGTTCTCCTGGTTGCCTTTCCTGAGCTTCAATCTTCAGGCTCTCGTTAAATAGTTGTTGAAACAACACTGCATTAGGCCTACAAGTTGGGTCTGTGTTCTACAAATGGTGTCTTCCGCTCCAAGGTGTTCTCCAGGTTGCCTTTCCCTAGCTTCTATCTTCAGGCTCTCGTTAAATTGTTTTTAATATAACACTGCATTTGGCCTACTTGTTTTGTTGGCCCTACCAACGGTGTCTGCCGCTCCTTGATGTTCTCCTACACTGAACAAACCAGTGCCACCTGTTTACTACTGTTACCAATTTTGAACTGCATTTAGCCTACTTACTGATTTGGGCCTACTCACTGTGTCTCATTACAGTTGTACTCCACTGAACAAACCAATGCCCCCTGGTTAGTCCTGTTACCAATTTTGAACTGCATTTAGCCCACTTTATTCTTTGGGCCTATATCTGTGTTTCCTCCTCATCCTGCCCATTGCCCAGCCAGTGATAGATGAGTTTGCTGGTACATTGACCCATAACGCAACATTCCCCGTGCACGCTACACTGCAAGATTGTGACCCTGCTGAAAGTCAGGTCCCCCTTCCCGCATACCATACCACCTTACACGAGGACAAAGAGGAAGGTGCAGATGAAAGTGCAGGTTCCTTCATCAGGTGGGGGGAGGAATACTCGTTGGCGACGTCACTGGCACAGGGCCCCTCATAGTACGCAAAAAGTGTCGCTGCCGGTGGGAGGCGCCCCCGCCATGCAAACACACTGCTGTACTTTGAGGGGCCCAGTGCAAGTGGCAATGCCAACGAGTGGGCCCCCCCTGCTTGCTCATGATCACAGCACTTTCAAAG
This sequence comes from Ranitomeya imitator, assembly GCF_032444005.1. NCBI lineage: Eukaryota > Metazoa > Chordata > Amphibia > Anura > Dendrobatidae > Ranitomeya > Ranitomeya imitator. Next base: position 263,380 of record NW_027194872.1, read on the forward strand.
TTTAAATACTTACCTCTCCCTGCTCCACAGCCCTGAGGTGGTCCAGATTACCTGGGCCCACTAAATACTTGAACCAGCCCTACCCCCCACAACTTTAACCAAATGACCCCCAATTTCCAATGCCTTACTATTATTATAAGGTAAATTAACATTGACAAGCTTCAGTAACAAGAATGGATGTTTTTGCCATTAAAATGGGCACTGTAGGTGTTTTCCTGGCCTCCACTCACTGCCGACTATGCTTCCCCATTGACTTGCATTGGCTTTCGTGTTTCGGTCGATCCCCGACTTTTCGCGATAATCAGCCGATTCCACTCGACTCGACTTTTGAGATCGTCGGGTTTCGCGAAACCCGACTCGACCCTAAAAAACTAAAAGTCGCTCAACCCTAATAATGACTTGATTATGCCTGAAAGACAATCGAGAGACGTTCACACGGCATCGGATGAGAACACGGATCCAGACCTTCCCCGGCCAGGAAGTGTTCACTTCCGACTGATGTCGTGTCACCTACTATGAGAATAAACCTTGAAACCCCGACAGATGTAAATAGTTAACTGTTTCCTGCTCTTTTGCTGCTAAACCCGTCCTGGGTTATTGCTTAAAGGGATCCCTTTGTTGACCCGGGATCCCTATTGTTTTATGCTTTCTTTTGTACAAAGTTATCAGCGTTACAAAAGACTGCCGAATCATGGACGGTGAATGATTCCCGAACTGGTTTTGTAAATAGTTTGCACCTTCTTAAAGGTGCTCCCTACTGGTTTTACAAAGGAAGAAGACTTTGCGAAGAAATGATTCCTGATGACGATGTGGAAGTTTCTTGAGTCTTGCAGTTCCTTAGTGACTCGATGATTGTTGCACTACCTCAGAGAAGACTGATTTTCCCCTCCTAAAGGGAATGTTATTTGTTGCTTTTTGATAATGATGCCTTAAGTAGTAAGATAGTGATAATGTTTGCATAGTAGATGCCATGTAGCTAGAGAGCTAGAAAGTGAACCCGTAGGGGTTAGTGAGTCTGAGAACCATAGAGAGATGGTTTCCCGTGGACCTAGAAGAAAGGATGCAGTAGGTCCAGACGAGTAGCTAGGCGGTCCTGCATGTGTGAAGCCGAAGAAGTAAAGAGGAAGTTAGCTTTGTACCATAGTGTTTTGTAGTAGGCCTTTAGTGGGTTCAGCTTATACGCCCTTAAAGGAAAAGTTAAATTATTGTTCAAAGATTTGCACTTAGTAGAATACCCGGCTGGGTAATAGGAATTATTTATAGTCTGTAAAATAGAATGTTATTTAAAATATTTAAACATGTTTCCGTTTGTAACGTTCAAGTGACCTCACCTCCCATAAAGGGAAGCATTGTTATATTTACTTGTTTAAAGCATTCCAAAATTTTGTATGTCTTTTTCTAACATGTATTGTTGTTCTTCTTTTCCCAGTCCAGGAGTACTGGATTTAACCGGGGGGGAGTGCAGCGCCCCAGAGTCCCGGTCGTTGCAGTAATGTTGCTCTGCCGCTAAGGGGAGTGATGTTATGTCTGATTGCACTAAAGGAGTTCACCTGACCAGGTATCACAGCACACATTACACTTCACACTCCGGCCACTAGGGGGAGCTAAAGGCACTATGTATTAGGCCACTCCTCACACTGGTAAAACTAGGGGTCAGACAGGAAGTTAGAACAGAACGCAGCCTGGGAGAGCTCCAGGGAGGACCTGTCAGGGGTGGGTTTCTGGCAGGTACCTAGCAGAACGAATAGAAAGCAACGGAACCGCGCCTGCACTACCTTACGGCGGTATCCTAAGAAAGGACACGAAGGGAAGGATATTGTGGAAAGTGAGAAACGAGATCAAGCTCAAAGGAGAGCCAGTAGGAGTCGTTCCCCGAGAACGGCAACTTCCTACTGAGGCGTGTAGCCGGTGACCGGAACACCGTGGAAGTAACTGACTCTATGCCTTACTTCAAATACCGCAGGACAGTTAATTATAGGTTGGCTGTCTACCATACATCACCTAAGCAGACATAGGGGGCAAGCGTGGAGAGGGGCGTCTCTAGGGTCGCAGAATAGCTCCCAGTCCTTCCCGTCAAACGGGTGCGTCCTATCCAGATAACTTGGGGGACAAAGAGAGAGAGAGAAAGAGAAAGAACGAGAACAGAGGTTGTGAGGACTATCCCGAATGCTCAGCCGGGAAGAACTACAACACACAGGCGCAAGTGGTAGGCACTGATTTCCACCTGCAAAGGGAACTCTGGATGTGCCTTCGGACCGGCCGGTCTCAGACAACCCTGTTAACAGTGCTCTGGATTGAGGATCTCAAAGTCTTCAGTAAAAGGTAAAGAGACTGCAACCCTGTGTCTTCTTTATTAACTACGCCCCACACCATTGCCACCTACACTACTGGGAAGCCCTGGGGATACACTTCACCTGTGGGAAGGTATACCATCTAGCTGCCATTCCATCACCCCAGCGGACCCCTAAGCAGCGTCGGTCGCCCTGACCGAACAACACAGGTGGCGTCACGAACCCTTGACAAACTACCATCAACCCTTTCATTGGATGCCCCTTGGCAGGGTCACGGACCGGGTCCAGCCACCGTGACATCCCCAGAACTGAGACAGAGAGGACCGGTACTGAGTAACCTGTGGCCCTGTGTCTGGGGGCGCTCCATAACAGGAGAAAATGGACCATACAATTTGTTAAGCAATTTCTCCTGAGCATGCCGATTCTGCATATGTGGGGGAAATCTACTCTTTGAGTGCACGGCAGGGTTTGGAAAGGAAGGAGCACCATTTAGCGTTTTGAATGTGGAAGAAATAGCAGTCGTCATGTCGCGTTTGGAGAGCCCCTGGTGTGTCTAAACAGTGGAAACCCCCAACAAATGACACCACTTTGGAAACTAGACCCAGAGGCGTACCTAGGGGGGCAGCCGGGGCATGTGCCCCGATGCAGCCGGCAGGGGGGCGCAATCGGGCTGCCTAATATGGCAGTGTCACGATTCACACCGTGACCGCCACCCCTATGTCACGGATCGGGGTGACTTTAGGCCAACAGACGGCTATCACATGAGCAGGGGGTTTATGTTAGTTATCCCTCCACTGCTCCAATGTGATGGAAAAACACATACAAGGCTATTGACCTCTTAGTTTACAGCAGGGGCTTATTTCTTATTTTAGCTATAGAAAAATTGACTGAACAGCAATCTAATCTGAACTGGTGCATAACCAAAAATGTCATATAGCAAATAGATCAATGTCTGCACTCAAAATTAATCTGTGCTAGAGCAAGGAAATGTGCGATACATGAAATGGGAATAGCATAATGGCTTGTGAAATATATGAAAAAACACATGAGATTCTTAGCACAAGATTTGGCCAAAAGTTGTGAGCCCATCCACCAATCGTCAAGGTAATCTCAGAACGGATGGGTACCTGAGCTGACTGCCTAGTGTGAACACTTACCTATGGCTTTTTAATTACATCCTAAGGGTGGTTTCACACTTGCGTTTTTGTCTGCAGCGTTTTTTTCCCTATATTTAACATTGATAACGCATGCTTTTTTTACTGCATGCGTTCATTTTCAGAAATGCAACTTGTAGTATTTTTGAGAGGCATTTTTTGGACCCAAAAAAACGCATGCGTTTTCATGCGTTTTTTTTTGGGTCAAAAAATACATTGGAGTCAATGGGGACGCATGCGTTTTTTGTGCATGCGTTTTTTTGCGTTAAAAACGCATGCGTTTTTCTATTAAAAACCCAGAAAACACACTGATATGCCACCCCCCAACATAAAGGTGATAAAGGGATCCTAACCCTACCCCTAACCCTACCCCTAACCTTACCCCTAACCCTAAACCCTAAGGGATCCTAACCATAACCCTAACCCTAACCCTACCCCTAACCCTAAGGGATCCTAACCATAACCCTACCCCAACCCCTAACCCTACCCCTAAGGGATCCTAACCCTACCCCTACCCCTAACCCCTTTAGGGTTAGGGTTAGGGGTAGGATCCCTTAGGGTTAGAGGTAGGGTTAGGGTTAGGATCCCTTAGGGTTAGGGTTAGCGGTAGGGTTAGGGGTAGGGTTAGGATCCCTTAGGGTTAGAGGTAGGGTTAGGGATAGGGGTAGGGTTAGGATCCCTTAGGGTTAGGGTTATGATCCCTACCCCTAACCCTACCCCTAACTATTTCTGTTTATAGTGGGTTTTTTACTTTATTTTGATGATTGGCAGCTGTCACACATTTCTCAGCATGCATTTAAAAAACCCAAACGCATGAAAAAACGCATGTAAACGCGTCAAAACGCCGTGTTTTTTTCACCACATGCAAAAACGCATGTGTCAAAAAAACGCAGCGTTTGCACGCGTTTACATGCGTTTTTTCACCATGCGTTTTTTTTTGCGTTTTTTACCGCAAAAACGCACCCAAAAAAACGCAAATGTGAAACCAGCCTAACATAGTTGGTTCTGAGCTTCCTATATAAGCAGGCTTTACCACGTTATTAGCCATAGGTAAGTGTTCACACTAGGCAGTCAGCTCAGGTACCCATCCGTTCTGAGATTACCTTGACGATTGGTGGATGGGCTCACAACTTTTGGCCAAATCTTGTGCTAAGAATCTCATGTGTTTTTTCATATATTTCACAAGCCATTATGCTATTCCCATTTCATGTATCACACATTTCCTTGCTCTAGCACAGATTCATTTTGAGTGCAGCCATTGATCTATTTGTTATTTCTTATTTTAGTTATCCCACTGCTGCCACCAATATGTCACGATTCACACCGTGACCGTCACCCCTACGTCACGGATCGGGGTGACTTTAGGCCAACAGACGGCTATCACATGTGCAGGGGGGCTTATGTTATCGCTCCACTGCTACAATGTGATGGAAAACACATACAAGGCTATTGACCTCTTAGTTTACAGCAGGGGCTTCTTATTTTAGTTATCCCACTGCTGCCACCAATATGTCATGATTCACACCGTGACCATCACCCCTACGTCACGGATTGGGGTGACTTTAGGCCAACAGACGGCTATCACATGTGCAGGGGGGCTTATCTTAGTTATCCCTCCACTGCTACAAGATGATAAAAAACACACACACAAGGCTATTGACCTCTTAGTTTACAGCAGGGGCTTATTTTAGGTATCCCACTGCTCTTCAATATACCACGAACTGCAGGGATTTATGTATATTCCGCTTTACAGTTCCGCTTGAAAACGTGCAGCTCTCTGTCTCCCCCCCTCACCCTCAGGTCAGACTAGGTACTGCATCTAGGGTAATTAGTCGCGACTCGCCAGAAAGGCTGCCTGCTATGTACTGGCTATTGGGCACGCTGCAGCGAGGCGATATAACTACTCCCATTCAGGCAGGAACAATAATTATCAACGCCGTCGCTACAACGACTCCCAAAAGCACAGCACACGGTATGCTGCCACCAGCTTTGATTAAACGGGTCCGAAGCTAAGCCACAACAGTAACATAATTCCCTTCAGTAGACTTAGGGTACGTTTTAGAACAGGAGAACGAATCTAGTATTTTAAATATTTTACTCCATTGAAGATTAAGGCAGTGTTTATAAAAAGGTATAAAAAATGTTACAATATGAGACAATTGAAACTATGTACAAGGTAATTATAAAAATAACAGGGTTAAATGAGAAATTAACACTTACATGTGTTCAGGTCATTTCAGGCAACCAGGCTAGAGGGCAGAGCTCCTAATATCCCAGTTCATCAGGGCTAGCAGTACGAGCTCCTCAAGTCAGACTCAGACTCTGAAGGCTGGGTAAAGTGGAGTCACTTAAATAACCACAGCCTCGTGACATCACTAACAGGGCTGGTTTCCTCAGACCCTCCTATCTCTTCAGTCTTACTAAATTTCACACAAGTTTGTCTAATGCCTGTATCTCCGCTACAGAACGTGTCAGAATCATAACACACCCAGCATTCATCTTGTATTAACGTTGGCGTTCTAATGACACCTAATTTGGGCTTGATGGGATGCATAGTTCAAGAGAAATCCATACTCTGTTCCTGTTGGAACTAGAAGCCCGCATTTACCGTGGTTGATAGATCCATCGATGGAGATTCACAAACTGGACTTATTATTTTCCTAGCCTAAACCATTGGCCCAATATCTCACTATAATGGAACAAAGGACTTCTTGCCTTTAAAGAAGGAGATCAGACCAGTTTCTGCTGGAGGAAGATTTGAGCCGACACAAGCGATCGTAAAAATTCTTTTGGGAGGGGCATAAGGAGTAAGTTGCTCAAAGTCAGGAATTTGCAGCAAGAAACAATAAAAGCTCTTCTACACCCATTGAAAAGAAAAGCTAAACCCTGAAGTAAAGGGGGTCAACGCCCACCCTATAGGTGCTGGCAATGAGAGACTAAAACTTATATCATACATTATCCTCACACCTCCCTCTTCAGGTGTGCACTATGGAGGCAGGACCTGATGGTGCTCCTCCATGCGCACCTCAGTAGGTTCACCCTGGCGGGACAGTCCATCTGCATTGCCATGCTCCCTGCCCGTTTTGTGTTTGATGATGAAGTCAAACTGCTGAAGGGCAAGGCTCCAGCGTAGCAACCTGCCGTTGGTTCCACACATGGCGTTTAGCCAGCGCAAAGGGTGGTGGCCGGTCACCACGGTGAAGGTGCGACCGTACAAGTAGGGCTGCAAGCGTTGCAGGGCCCAGACTATGGCCAGGCACTCCTTCTCGATGGTGGAGTAGGCCACTTCCCTCGGCAAAAGTTTCCGGCTCAGGTATAACACGGGGTGCTCTTGGTCCTCCGAGTCAACCTGGCTGAGCACAGCATCAAGGCCAAATTCGCTGGCGTCGGTCTGCACCAAGAACGGTCGACTGCGTTCAACACGGGGGCGTTGCACAGTGCTGTTTTCAACGCCTGGAAGGCCCCCTCACAGCCATCGGTCCAGTTGACGATGTGGGGTAGCTTCTTCCTGGTGAGGTCCGTCAAAGGGTTTGCCAGGCTACTATAGTGCTGTATGAAGTGCCTATAGTACCCTGCAGTGCCCAGGAAGGACATCACCTGTTTCTTGGTCACGGGAGTGGGCCAGTTCACGATCACGCCCACTTTCTCAGGCTCTGGCTTTAGGGTGCCTCCGCCTACCCGGTGCCCCAGGTAGTGGACCTCCCTCATGCCCATCTGGCACTTTCCCGGCTTCATAGTCAGTCCTGCTTTGTGAATTCACCTGAGCACCTCCTCGAGATGCTGCAGGTGTTCTTCCCAGGAGGAACTGAAGATGGCAAAATCATCTGAGTACGCCACGGCGTACTTCTCCAGTCACTGAAGCAGGAGGTTAACCATCCGCTGGAAGGTGGCAGGGGCATTCTTCATGCTGAAGGGCATGACCGTGGACTCGTACAGTCCGAAGGGCGTCATAAAGGCGGACTTCTCCTGCGCCTCGGGGCTCAGGGGAATCTGCCAGTATCCTCTACTCAGATCCATTATTGTTAGGTAATCTGCGCCAGCTAACCTCTCAAACAGCTCCTTGATGCGCGGCATTGGGTGCGCGTCGAGTGCGTATCACCCACAGACCAATGGCTTGTGTGAACGCTTCAATGGTACCCTCAAACAGATGCTACGCATGCTGGTTGAGACCCAAGGGCGCGACTGGGAGCGGTACTTCCCACACCTGCTATTCGCTTACTGAGAGGTTCCGCAGGCCTCGACGGGGTTCTCCCCCTTCGAGCTCCTGTACGGCAGGCGAGTCCAGGGACCCCTTGGGTTGGTAAGAGAATCCTGGAAAGAGGAGCCGAACCCTTCTGAAGTGTCCATAGTGGGGTAATGCATGCGCTTCCGTGACAAGATGCAGACCTTGACGCAGTTGGTGCATGACAACATGACGCAGGCTCAGGCTGACCAGAAGCACTAGTATGACCAGAACGCCCGGGAGCGGGCCTACCACGTGGGTCAAAAGGTGTGGGTGCTGGTCCCCATACCAAAGGATAAGCTTCAGGCAGCCTGGGAGGGCCCGTACGTCGTCCACCAACAGCTCAACCTGGTCACCTACGTGGTCACGCTTGACCACGCTCGGGGTAAGCAAAAGGCCTTTCACGTCAACATGATGAAGGCTCATCACGAACAGCTTGCCCGAAGACGGTGAGGAAGACACCCTCCTGGACATGCTGGCCCAAGCCAAGGCCGGTGGGTCCATCGAGGACGTGGAGGTAAGCGCCTCGTTAACTGAACCCCAGCGGTTGCAGTTGCAAACCACACTGGAATCCTTCCAGGTCGTGTTCTCCAACCGACCTGGGAGGACTGAGTTAGCAGTCCATGAGGTGGACAACGGGAATCACGCCCCACTACGGCGAACACCCTATCGAATCTATGACCAGGTGCAGCAGATTATGCGCCAGGAGATCGATGAGATGTTACAGCTGGGGGTGATTCGACGGTCAAAGAGTGCGTGGGCCTCACCTGTAGTTCTCGTGCCAAAGAAAGACCGGTCCACCCGGTTCTGCGTGGACTACAGGGGGCTCAAAACCAGGCTAGTGGGGGGTTTCCATCTGTCCCAGTGCATTAGGTACAGCTCTTCAGGTCAGACTGACTTGGCTTCCAGCAGACAGACTCACTGCTGGAGTCTGGCCAACAAACTTATAGCTGCAGCCTGTGACATCACAGAAAGGGGTTTGTTTACCCCGTCCCTCCTACCTCTTCAGTTTAACTAACTTTACCCTAAATTTGTCTAATGCTTGTAACTCCGCTACAGAACACGTCATGGTCATAAAAAACCCAGCATTCATCTCGTATTAACATTGGCATTCTAATGAGATCAAATATGTCATATGTGGGATGCATAATTACAGAGAAATCCCTACTTTTTTACCTGATGGAGTTAGAAGCTCATGTTTACAGCGGTTGACAGCTCTGCCGAGGGACGTTAAGAATAGGTATTTTTCCTATTTCTAGCTTAAATCGTTTGCCTAATATCTTACAATAACAGAACAAAGACCTCAGGGATTCTGGTGACTTCTAATCCAGTTCTAGCTGGACAGAGTTTGAGCCTACACCAGCGGTCGTAAATTCCTTTGCTCTCAGAGCTAGAGGCAATAAAATCTCCCCCACACACATTGAAAAGGAAAGCTCTTCGCGGGGGAGAAAGGGAAGGAGGGTTTTAGCCCACTGCCTGGCTAACAGGAGACTAACTTATATGATGAACGCACTCCCTCTGACATCTACCCTCGCAGCATTTACTCCATCCCAAAATTCTCCCTGAGGACCACTCTATATGAGGAGAATGATAGCGTAGCCAAGGTATCCCCAACAGGACCTCATCAATTCCCTCAGGAATGACTGATAGGGAGATCGTCTCCCGATGTGATGGAGACACATTAAGCATGATAGGAATGGTTTGGTGGGTAATCTGTGAGGGTAGTGTCGACCCATTTACCACTCGAACGGTTACTGGTTTGGCGAGCATCACCAGGGGTATTGCGTGACGCTGGGCGAAAGCAGATGACATAAAATTACCCTCTGCCCCAGAGTCCACGCATAGCTCTACCATAAGAGTGGATGGGCCTATGGTAATTGTCCCCTTGAAGGACAACTTTGAGGCAAATGACGCCGTGTCTAGTGTACCTCCTCCAACTGCCACTAGACGCTGACATTTCCCCGACCGCTGAGGACACTTGGAGGCAAGATGTCCTGACTGCCGGCAAACATGACAGACCTTATGTGCATGAGCGGACTGGGACTTGGATCCCGCTCGTGTCACCTCTATGGCCTCATGTGACTCGGACGCCTGGACTGGAGATTCCAAAGGTTTGGCGAAGGTGGGAGCCAGCCTAAACCTCTGCCTACACTGGGCTCGCTCCAACCTTCGCTCGTGAAAATGAAAGTCTATGTGAGTAGATACAGCTATGAGCTCCTCCAGTGTGGCGGGAATCTCCCTTGTAGCCAAAGCGTCCATCACATGGTCAGCCAGCCCCCTCCAAAATACAGGAATGAGGGTTTTATCTGGCCATTCCAACTCAGACGCTAATGTCCGGAAGAGAACAGCAAAATGGCTGACCATGGTTGAACCCTGAGTCAAAGCCAGCAGTTGGAGCGCTGTATCATGGGTGACTTGAGGTCCTACAAAGACCTGTTTCAGAGTGTCCAAAAACCGAGGAACACACACATGATCGTTGCGCTCCCACGGCGGCATAGCCCACTCCAACACCCTGTCCGACAAGAGAGATATTATGAATCCCACCTTTGCCCGCTCTGTGGGAAAAAGTGCAGCCAGGAGCTCGAGGTGTATACCACACTGGCTCACAAAACCCCTACAGGACTTACTGTCCCCAGAGTATTTCTCAGGCAAAGGGAGGTGAGATAGGGTCGGAACAGAGGTGGCAGTGGGTAAAGCTGCTGCAGCCACGCTAGCAGCCTGAACAGCTATTGCGGTAACATCCACCGCCGAGGTTGCACGCCGAGGTTGTACCCCTGCAATCGCTGTTCGTCCACCATTACTTAGCCAGATCCTGGCGCTAGTATACTGTTAGGGTTGGCGGAACGCATCGAATATATTTATTAAGTAAGATTGGTGCGTTTTCCACCCGGGATCCACCGTGCACGAAAGAACCTGCTGCTAAGTAAATGGCGGCACTATATGGTGGTACAATGTGAATACACACACGGGTTAACTTCACCCTGTGTGAAGGAAGCGAACCCTGTTGCGTCACAGAGCCACAGTACCGCACCAAGAGCGCAAGCAAGGAGTCTCAGAACTCAATCCCAAGACACTGGATTTGAGTTCATATAGACCTCATGCGCTCGACACTGCAACTGGGGTGTCAGAGTGACAGAAATAATAATAATAAAGATGCACGAGAGTGTGTGCAGTGCTGCACTGGCGGACACCACTAACCACCCAGGCTTGGGTCAGGAAAGCGCTGTGAAAGCGCACGGCGCTGCACTGGCGATCACAGCAATTAGTCGCTGTATTGTGTGTTACGTGCTGATGGCTAAGTCGGGCGCTAGATAGCAATCATCCACCTTCCGCGAGCAGTCATACAATAGGGAGGGGATTTTAAAGAACGACTTTCACTCACAACACACACATGTTTAGAAATGTATACTAGCGCATGGCCGTGCGGTCATGCGAAGCTTATATAGCTGCAGCACGTTGAGAACCTTTCAAAGAAGGACCAATGGAGTTGCTGCAGTACCTGAGCATGTGACCCTAGATCTCCACTGAGAGATCTTGCCCTGGGCATGCTCAGTGTGTGCAAAGCAGAACTTAGTCCTAGCACCTTTAGGACCTTCCAAGAAGGACCAATGGAAGTCGCTGCAGTACTTGAGCATGTGACCCAAGATCTCCACTGAGAGATCCTGCCCTGGGCATGCTCAGTGTGTGCAAAGTAGGACTTAGTCCCAGAAAAGCCTGCTCACCGCAGAACAGTGCAGGGTACAATAGCAGACCCTGGAGAGGCAGTAGTAACCCTTTGCACAGTACCAGTCTCAGCGAGACGCTGGGAGCGACGTCTCCGCTGAGCAGGCTCCACTGCGGCCGATGCAGAATGGGAGACCGCACCAGACACGGATCGAGATTCCCCCTGTGCAGCAGAGGAAACTCGACTCCTAACATTTAGTTGATACTTTTTTTGCAAAAAAATGTATACTAAGTTGCTCCACCAATCGTCAAGGTATACCCATATAGAGCAGTCCTAACTAATGTATATAATCCCTATCTGATGTATTTAAAAGCCTGATCATCTGTATAGTACCTGTATAAGCAGGGTTCAGAAAGGGAATATCCATGTGGACATGCTGGATGGAACAGCTTTGATGCAAATGACCCATAAGGAGTGGTGGACTCCCTAGTCTTGAAGAACCAAAAGAACAATTATAGAACCAGAAACACATGGGCTACTTGCACATTGGACAAGTCTGTAGGAACCTGTTAACACACCACCAAGAAACTTGAAGACAAAAAAGAGCACAGTGAGGTCAAAAATACTCTGTTGTAAAAAAAAACACAGTAATAAGCAAGTGCTAGTCAAAAGATGGAAACAACAGGGTATTTAGTTGATACGTTTTTTTGCAAAAAATGTATACTAAGCTGCTCCACCAATCGTCAAGGTATACCCATATAGAGCAGTCCTAAATAATGTATATAATCCCTATCTGATGTATTTAAAAACCTGATCATCTGTATAGTACCTGTATAAGCAGGGTTCAGAGATGGAATTTCCATGTGGACAAGCTGGATGGAACAGCTTTGGTGCAAATGACCCATAAGGAGAGGTGGACTCCCTAGTCTTGTAGAAACAAGAGAACAATTATAGAACCAGAAACACATGGGCTACTTGCACATTTGACAAGTCTGTAGGAACCTGTTCACACACCACCAAGAAACTTGAAGACAAAAAAGAGCACAGTGAGGTCAAAAATACTCTGTTGTAAAAAAAAAAATCACAGTAATAAGCAAGTGCTAGTCAAAAGTTGGAAAAAACTGGGTATTTTGTTGATGCTTTTTTTGCAAAAAAAATGTATACTAAGTTGTTCCACCAATCGTCAAGGTATACCCATATAGACCAGTCCTAACTAATGTATAAAATCCCTATCTGATGTTTTTAAAAGCCTGATCATCTGTATAGTACCTGTATAAGCAGGGTTCAGAGAGGGAATATCCATGTGGACATGCTGGATGGAACAGCTTTGATGCAAATGACCCATAAGGAGTGGTGGACTCCCTAGTCTTGTAGAACCAAGAGAACAATTATAGAAGCAGAAACACATGGGCTACTTGCACATTGGACAAGTCTGTAGGAACCTGTTCGCACACCACCAAGAAACTTGAAGACACAAAAGAGCACAGTGAGGTCAAAAATACTCTGTTGTAAAAAAATCACTGTAATAAGCAAGTGCTTGTCAAAAGATGGAAATAAACAGGGTATTAAGTTGATACTTTTTTTACAAAAAAAATGTATACTAAGCTGCTCCACCAATCGTCAATCTATACCCATATAGAGCAGTCCTAACTAATGTATATGATCCCTATCTGGTGTATTTAAAAACCTGATCATCTGTATAGTACCTGTATAAGCACGGGTCAGAGAGGGAATATCCATGTGGACATGCTGGATGGAACAGCTTTGATGCAAATGACCCATAAGGAGTGGTGGACTCCTTAGTCTTGTAGAAACAAGAGAATAATTATAGAACCAGAAACACATGGGCTACTTGCACATTGGACAAGTCTGTAGGAACCTGTTCACACACCACCAAGAAACTTGAAGACACAAAAGAGCACAGTGAGGTCAAAAATACTCTGTTGTAAAAAAAATCACAGTAATAAGCAAGTGCTAGTCAAAAGATGGAAAAAACAGGGTATTTAGTTGACACTTTTTTTGCAAAAAAATGTATACTAAGCTGCTCCACGAATCGTCAAGGTATACCCATATAGAGCAGTCCTAACTAATGTATATAATCCCTATCTGATGTATTTAAAAGCCTGATCATCTGTATAGTACCTGTATAAGCAGGGTTCAGAGAGGGAATATCCATGTGGACATGGTGGATGGAACAGCTTTGATGCAAATGACCCACTAAGGAGTGATGGACTCGCCAGTCTTGTAGAACCAAGAGAACAATTATAGAACCAGAAACACATGGGCTACTTGCACATTGGACAAGTCTGTAGGAACCTGTTCACACACCACCAAGAAACTTGAAGACAAAAAAGAGCACAGTGAGGTCAAAAATACTCTGTTGTAAAACAATCACAGTAATAAGCAAGTGCTAGTCAAAAGATGGAAACAGGGTATTTAGTTGATATGTTTTTTTGCAAAAAATGTATACTAAGCTGCTCCACCAATCGTCAAGGTATACCCATATAGAGCAGTCCTAAATAATGTATAAAATCCCTATCTGATGTATTTAAAAACCTGATCATCTGTATAGTACCTGTATAAGCAGGGACAAGCTGGATGGAACAGCTTTGATGCAAATGACTCATAAGGAGTGGTGGACTCGCTAGTCTTGTAGAACCAAGAGAACAATTATAGAACCAGAAACACATGGGCTACTTGCACATTGGACAAGTTTGTCGGAACCTGATCACACACCACCAAGAAACTTGAAGACACAAAAGAGCACAGTGAGGTCAAAAATACTCTGTTGTAAAAAATCACAGTAATAAGCAAGTGCTAGTCAAAAGATGGAAAAAACAGGGTATTTAGTTGATACATTTTTTTGCAAATAAATGTATACTAAGTTGCTCCACCAATCGTCAAGGTATACCCATATAGAGCAGTCCTAACTAATGTATATAATCCCTATCTGATGTATTTAAAAACCTGATCATCTGTATAGTACCTGTAAAAGCAGGGTTCAGAGAGGGAATACCCATGTGGACATGCTGGATGGAACAGCTTTGATGCAAATGACCCATAAGGAGTGGTGGAATCCCTAGTCTAGTAGAAACAAGAGAACAGTTATAGAACCAGAAACACATGGGCTACTTGCACATTGGTCATGTCTGTAGGAACCTGTTCACACACCACCAAGAAACTTGAAGACACAAAAGAGCACAGTGAGGTCAAAAATACTCTGTTGTAAAAAATAACAGTAATAAGCAAGTGCTAGTCAAAAGATGGAAAAACAGGGTATTTATTTGATACTTTTTTGCAAAAAAAATGTATACTAAGCTGCTCCACCAATCGTAAAGGTATACCCATACAGAGCAGTCCGAACTAATGTATATAATTCCTATCTGATGTATTTAAAAACCTGATCATCTGTATAATACCTGTATAAGCAGAGTTGAGAGAGGGAATATCCATGTGGATATGCTGAATGGAACAGCTTTGATGCAAATGACCCATAAGGAGTGGTGATCTCCCTAGTCTTGTAGAACCACGAAAACAATTATAGAACCAGAAACACATGGGCTACTTGCACATTGGACAAGTCTGTAGGAACCTGTTCACACACCACCAAGAAACTTGAAGACACAAAAGAGCACAATGAGGTCAAAAATTATCTGTTGTAAAAAATCATAGTAATAAGCAAGTGCTAGTCAAAAGATGGAAAAACAGGGTATTTACTTGATACTTTTTTTGCAAAAAAAATGTATACTAAGCTGCTCCACCAATCGTCAAGGTATACTGTTATGACCTGGTGGTCAGGACAATAATGGACCTGGTGGTTAAGAGCACACGGAATGACCTGATAGTTACTGATAATAAAGGACGAGCTCTGGGACGTGGGAACTCTGCTGACCGCAATCCCTAATCCTATCAAACACACTAGAAATAGCCGTGGATTGCGCCTAACGCTCCCTATGCAACTCGGCACAGCCTAAGGAACTAGCTAGCCCTGAAGATAGAAAAATAAAGCCTACCTTGCCTCAGAGAAATTCCCAAAAGGAAAAGGCAGCCCCCCACATATAATGACTGTGAGTAAAGATGAAAATACAAACACAGAGATGAAATAGATTTAGCAAAGTGAGGCCCGACTTACTGAACAGACCGAGGACAGGAAAGGTTACTTTGCGGTCAGCACAAAAACCTACAAAAAGACCATGCAGAGGGCGCAAAAAGACCATCCGCACCGACTCACTGAGAGATCCTGCCCTGGGCATGCTCAGTGTGTGCAAAGTAGGACTTAGTCCCAGAAAAGCCTGCTCACCGCAGAACAGTGCAGGGTACTATAGCAGACCCTGGAGAGGCAGTAGTAACCCTTTGCACAGTACCAGTCTCAGCGAGACGCTGGGAGCGACGTCTCCGCTGAGCAGGCTCCACTGCGGCCGATGCAGAATGGGAGACCGCACCAGACACGGATCGAGATTCCCCCTGTGCAGCAGAGGAAACTCGACTCCTAACATTTAGTTGATACTTTTTTGGCAAAAAAATGTATACTAAGTTGCTCCACCAATCGTCAAGGTATACCCATATAGAGCAGTCCTAACTAATGTATATAATCCCTATCTGATGTATTTAAAAGCCTGATCATCTGTATAGTACCTGTATAAGCAGGGTTCAGAGAGGGAATATCCATGTGGACATGCTGGATGGAACAGCTTTGATGCAAATGACCCATAAGGAGTGGTGGACTCCCTAGTCTTGAAGAACCAAAAGAACAATTATAGAACCAGAAACACATGGGCTACTTGCACATTGGACAAGTCTGTAGGAACCTGTTAACACACCACCAAGAAACTTGAAGACAAAAAAGAGCACAGTGAGGTCAAAAATACTCTGTTGTAAAAAAAAACACAGTAATAAGCAAGTGCTAGTCAAAAGATGGAAACAACAGGGTATTTAGTTGATACGTTTTTTTGCAAAAAATGTATACTAAGCTGCTCCACCAATCGTCAAGGTATACCCATATAGAGCAGTCCTAAATAATGTATATAATCCCTATCTGATGTATTTAAAAACCTGATCATCTGTATAGTACCTGTATAAGCAGGGTTCAGAGATGGAATTTCCATGTGGACAAGCTGGATGGAACAGCTTTGGTGCAAATGACCCATAAGGAGAGGTGGACTCCCTAGTCTTGTAGAAACAAGAGAACAATTATAGAACCAGAAACACATGGGCTACTTGCACATTTGACAAGTCTGTAGGAACCTGTTCACACACCACCAAGAAACTTGAAGACAAAAAAGAGCACAGTGAGGTCAAAAATACTCTGTTGTAAAAAAAAATCACAGTAATAAGCAAGTGCTAGTCAAAAGTTGGAAAAAAATGGGTATTTTGTTGATGCTTTTTTTGCAAAAAAAATGTATACTAAGTTGCTCCACCAATCGTCAAGGTATACCCATATAGAGCAGTCCTAACTAATGTATAAAATCCCTATCTGATGTTTTTAAAAGCCTGATCATCTGTATAGTACCTGTATAAGCAGGGTTCAGAGAGGGAATATCCATGTGGACATGCTGGATGGAACAGCTTTGATGCAAATGACCCATAAGGAGTGGTGGACTCCCTAGTCTTGTAGAACCAAGAGAACAATTATAGAAGCAGAAACACATGGGCTACTTGCACATTGGACAAGTCTGTAGGAACCTGTTCACACACCACCAAGAAACTTGAAGACACAAAAGAGCACAGTGAGGTCAAAAATACTCTGTTGTAAAAAAATCACAGTAATAAGCAAGTGCTAGTCAAAAGATGGAAACAACAGGGTATTTAGTTGATACTTTTTTTGCAAAAAAATGTATACTAAGCTGCTCCACGAATCGTCAAGGTATACCCATATAGAGCAGTCCTAACTAATGTATATAATCCCTATCTGATGTATTTAAAAGCCTGATCATCTGTATAGTACCTGTATAAGCAGGGTTCAGAGAGGGAATATCCATGTGGACATGCTGGATGGAACAGCTTTGTTGCAAATGACCCATAAGGAGTGGTGGACTCCCTAGTCTTGTAGAAACAAGAGAACAATTATAGAACCAGAAACACATGGGCTACTTGCACATTGGACAAGTCTGTAGGAACCTGTTCGCACACCACCAAGAAACTTGAAGACACAAAAGAGCACAGTGAGGTCAAAAATACTCTGTGGTAAAAAAAAATCACAGTAATAAGCAAGTGCTAGTCAAAAGTTGGAAAAAAACAGGGTATTTAGTTGATACTTTTTTTGCAAAAAAATGTATACTAAGCTGCTCCACGAATCGTCAAGGTATACCCATATAGAGCAGTACTAACTAATGTATAAAATCCCTATCTGATGTATTTAAAAACCTGATCATCTGTATAGTACCTGTAAAAGCAGGGTTCAGAGAGGGAATAACCATGTGGACATGCTGGATGGAACAGCTTTGATGCAAATGACCCATAAGGAGTGGTGGACTCGCCAGTCTTGTAGAACCAAGAGAATAATTATAGAACCAGAAACACATGGGCTACTTGCACATTGGACAAGTCTGTAGGAACCTGTTCACACACCACCAAGAAACTTGAAGACACAAAAGAGCACAGTGAGGTCAAAAATACTCTGTTGTAAAAAAATCACAGTAATAAGCAAGTGCTAGTCAAAAGATGGAAACAACAGGGTATTTAGTTGATACTTTTTTTGCAAAAAAATGTATACTAAGCTGCTCCACGAATCGTCAAGGTATACCCATATAGAGCAGTCCTAACTAATGTATATAATCCCTATCTGATGTATTTAAAAGCCTGATCATCTGTATAGTACCTGTATAAGCAGGGTTCAGAGAGGGAATATCCATGTGGACATGCTGGATGGAACAGCTTTGTTGCAAATGACCCATAAGGAGTGGTGGACTCCCTAGTCTTGTAGAAACAAGAGAACAATTATAGAACCAGAAACACATGGGCTACTTGCACATTGGACAAGTCTGTAGGAACCTGTTCGCACACCACCAAGAAACTTGAAGACAAAAAAGAGCACAGTGAGGTCAAAAATACTCTGTTGTAAAAAAAAAATCACAGTAATAAGCAAGTGCTAGTCAAAAGTTGGAAAAAAATGGGTATTTTGTTGATGCTTTTTTTGCAAAAAAAATGTATACTAAGTTGCTCCACCAATCGTCAAGGTATACCCATATAGAGCAGTCCTAACTAATGTATAAAATCCCTATCTGATGTTTTTAAAAGCCTGATCATCTGTATAGTACCTGTATAAGCAGGGTTCAGAGAGGGAATATCCATGTGGACATGCTGGATGGAACAGCTTTGATGCAAATGACCCATAAGGAGTGGTGGACTCCCTAGTCTTGTAGAACCAAGAGAACAATTATAGAAGCAGAAACACATGGGCTACTTGCACATTGGACAAGTCTGTAGGAACCTGTTCACACACCACCAAGAAACTTGAAGACACAAAAGAGCACAGTGAGGTCAAAAATACTCTGTTGTACAAAAATAACAGTAATAAGCAAGTGCTAGTCAAAAGATGGAAACAACAGGGTATTTAGTTGATACTTTTTTTGCAAAAAATGTATACTAAGCTGCTCCCCCAATCGTCAAGGTATACCCATATAGAGCAGTCCTAAATAATGTATATAATCCCTATCTGATGTATTTAAAAAACTGATCATCTCTATAGTACCTGTAAAAGCAGGGTTCAGAGAGGGAATAACCATGTGGACATGCTGGATGGAACAGCTTTGATGCAAATGACCCATAAGGAGTGGTGGACTCGCCAGTCTTGTAGAACCAAGAGAATAATTATAGAACCAGAAACACATGGGCTACTTGCACATTGGACAAGTCTGTAGGAACCTGTTCACACACCACCAAGAAACTTGAAGACACAAAAGAGCACAGTGAGGTCAAAAATACTCTGTGGTAAAAAAAAATCACAGTAATAAGCAAGTGCTAGTCAAAAGTTGGAAAAAACAGGGTATTTAGTTGATACTTTTTTTTCAAAAAAAGTATACTAAGCTGCTCCACGAATCGTCAAGGTATACCCATATAGAGCAGTCCTAACTAATGTATAAAATCCCTATCTGATGTATTTAAAAACCTGATCATCTGTATAGTACCTGTAAAAGCAGGGTTCAGAGAGGGAATAACCATGTGGACATGCTGGATGGAACAGCTTTGATGCAAATGACACATAAGGAGTGGTGGACTCGCCAGTCTTGTAGAACCAAGAGAATAATTATAGAACCAGAAACACATGGGCTACTTGCACATTGGACAAGTCTGTAGGAACCTGTTCACACACCACCAAGAAACTTGAAGACACAAAAGAGCACAGTGAGGTCAAAAATACTCTGTTGTAAAAAAATCACAGTAATAAGCAAGTGCTAGTCAAAAGATGGAAAAAACAGGGTATTTAGTTGATACATTTTTTTGCAAATAAATGTATACTAAGTTGCTCCACCAATCGTCAAGGTATACCCATATAGAGCAGTCCTAACTAATGTATATAATCCCTATCTGATGTATTTAAAAACCTGATCATCTGTATAGTACCTGTAAAAGCAGGGTTCAGAGAGGGAATACCCATGTGGACATGCTGGATGGAACAGCTTTGATGCAAATGACCCATAAGGAGTGGTGGAATCCCTAGTCTAGTAGAAACAAGAGAACAGTTATAGAACCAGAAACACATGGGCTACTTGCACATTGGTCATGTCTGTAGGAACCTGTTCACACACCACCAAGAAACTTGAAGACACAAAAGAGCACAGTGAGGTAAAAAATACTCTGTTGTAAAAAATCACAGTAATAAGCAAGTGCTAGTGAAAAGATGGAAAAACAGGGTATTTATTTGATACTTTTTTGCAAAAAAATGTATACTAAGCTGCTCCACCAATCGTAAAGGTATACCCATATAGAGCAGTCCGAACTAATGTATATAATTCCTATCTGATGTATTTAAAAACCTGATCATCTGTATAATACCTGTATAAGCAGAGTTGAGAGAGGGAATATCCATGTGGATATGCTGAATGGAACAGCTTTGATGCAAATGACCCATAAGGAGTGGTGATCTCCCTAGTCTTGTAGAACCAAGAAAACAATTATAGAACCAGAAACACATGGGCTACTTGCACATTGGACAAGTCTGTAGGAACCTGTTCACACACCACCAAGAAACTTGAAGACACAAAAGAGCACAATGAGGTCAAAAATTATCTGTTGTAAAAAATCATAGTAATAAGCAAGTGCTAGTCAAAAGATGGAAAAACAGGGTATTTACTTGATACTTTTTTTGCAAAAAAAATGTATACTAAGCTGCTCCACCAATCGTCAAGGCGCAAAAAGACCCTCCGCACCGACTCACGGTGCGGAGGCGCTCCCTCTGCGTCCCAGAGCTTCCAGCAAGCAAGACAACAATAAAAATAGCAAGCTGGACAGAAAAATAGTAAACCAAAGAAATATAAGCTGGAACTTAGCTTATGCTGGGAAGACAGGTCACAAGAACGATCCAGGAGTGAACTAGACCAATACTGGAACATTGACAGGTGGCATGGAGCAAAGACCTAAGTAAAGTTAAATAGAGCAGCAGCTAACGAATTAACCTCGTCACCTGTGGAAGGAAACTCAGAAACACCCACCAGAGGAAGTCCATGGACAGAACCAGCCGAAGTACCACTCATGACCACAGGAGGGAGCCCGACAACGGAATTCACAACAGTACCCCCCCCCTTGAGGAGGGGTCACCGAACCCTCACCAGAGCCCCCAGGCCGACCAGGATGAGCCAAATGAAAGGCACGAACCAGATCGGCAGCATGAACATCAGAGGCAAAAACCCAGGAATTATCTTCTTGACCATAACCCTTCCACTTGACCAGGTACTGGAGTTTCCGTCTCGAAACACGAGAATCCAAATTCTTCTCCACCACATACTCCAACTCCCCCTCAACCAACACCGGGGCAGGAGGCTCAACGGATGGAACCACAGGCGCCACGTATCTCCGCAATAACGACCTATGGAACACATTATGGATGGCAAAAGAAGCAGGAAGGGCCAAACGAAATGACACAGGATTGATAACCTCAGAAATCTTATACGGACCAATGAAACGAGGCTTAAACTTAGGAGAGGAAACCTTCATAGGAACATAACGAGACGACAACCAAACCAAATCCCCAACACGAAGTCGGGGACCCACACAGCGCCGGCGGTTAGCGAAACGTTGAACCTTCTCCTGGGACAATGTCAAATTGTCCACCACATGAGTCCAAATCTGCTGCAACCTATCCACCACAGTATCTACACCAGGACAGTCCGAAGACTCAACCTGCCCTGAAGAGAAACGAGGATGGAAACCAGAATTGCAGAAAAACGGCGAAACCAAAGTAGCCGAGCTGGCCCGATTATTAAGGGCGAACTCAGCCAACGGCAAAAAGGACACCCAATCATCCTGATCAGCAGAAACAAAGCATCTCAGATATGTTTCCAAAGTTTGATTAGTTTGTTCGGTTTGGCCATTTGTCTGAGGATGGAAAGCCGAGGAAAGAGACAAATCAATGCCCATCCTAGCACAAATGGATCGCCAAAACCTCGAAACAAACTGGGAACCTCTGTCAGAAACGATGTTCTCCGGGATACCATGTAAACGAACCACATGCTGGAAAAATAATGGCACCAAATCAGAGGAGGAAGGCAATTTAGACAAAGGTACCAAATGGACCATCTTAGAAAAGCGATCACAAACCACCCAAATGACCGACATCTTTTGAGAGATGGGGAGATCCGAAATAAAATCCATAGAAATATGCGTCCAGGGCCTCTTCGGGACCGGCAAGGGCAAAAGCAACCCACTGGCACGAGAACAGCAGGGCTTAGCCCGAGCACAAGTCCCACAGGACTGCACAAAAGAACGCACATCCCGTGACAAAGACGGCCACCAGAAGGATCTAGCCACCAAATCTCTGGTACCAAAGATTCCAGGATGCCCAGCCAACACTGAACAATGAATCTCAGAGATAACTCTACTAGTCCATCTATCAGGGACAAACAGTTTCTCCGCTGGACAACAGTCAGGTCTATCAGCCTGAAATTTTTGCAGCACCCGCCTCAAATCAGGGAGATGGCAGACAAAATTACTCCCTCTTTGAGAATACCCGCCGGCTCAGGAACACCCGGAGAGTCAGGCACAAAACTCCTTGACAGGGCATCAGCCTTCACATTCTTAGAGCCCGGAAGGTACGAAACCACAAAATCAAAACGGGAGAAAAATAACGACCATCGAGCCTGTCTCGGATTCAACCGTTTGGCAGACTCAAGATAAGTCAAATTCTTGTGATCTGTCAAGACCACCACGCGATGCTTGGCTCCTTCCAGCCAATGACGCCACTTCTCGAATGCCCACTTCATGGCCAACAACTCACGATTACCAACATCATAGTTACGCTCAGCAGGTGAAAACTTTCTAGAAAAGAAAGCACATGGCTTCAACACCGAGCCATCAGAACTTCTTTGCGACAAAACAGCCCCTGCTCCAATCTCAGAAGCATCAACCTCAACCTGAAACGGGAGCGAAACATCTGGCTGGTACAACACAGGGGCAGAAGAAAAACGACGCTTCAACTCCTGAAAAGCCTCTACAGCTGCAGAAGACCAATTGACCACATCAGCACCCTTCTTGGTCAAATCAGTCAACGGTTTAGCAACAGTAGAAAAATTAGCGATGAAGCGCCGATAAAAATTAGCAAAGCCCAGGAACTTTTGCAGGCTCTTCACAGATGTCGGCTGAGTCCAATCGTAAATGGCCTGGACTTTAACAGGGTCCATCTCGATAGTAGAAGGGGAAAAAATGAACCCCAAAAATGAAACCTTCTGAACTCCAAAGAGACACTTTGACCCCTTCACAAACAAGGAATTCGCACGAAGGACCTGGAACACCATTCTGACCTGCTTCACATGAGACTCCCAATCATCCAAAAAGACCAAAATATCATCCAAATACACAATCAGGAATTTATCCAGGTACTCTCGGATGATGTCATGCATAATGGACTGAAATACTGATGGAGCATTGGAAAGCCCGAATGGCATAACCAGGTACTCAAAATGGCCCTCGGGCGTATTAAATGCTGTTTTCCATTCATCGCCTTGTTTAATACGCACAAGATTATACGCCCCTCGAAGATCTATCTTGGTGAACCAACTAGCCCCTTTAATACGAGCAAACAAATCAGACAGCAACGGCAAAGGATACTGAAATTTGACTGTAATTTTATTAAGAAGGCGGTAATCAATACAAGGTCTCAAAGAACCATCCTTCTTGGCCACAAAAAAGAACCCTGCTCCTAACGGTGATGACGACGGGCGAATATGGCCTTTCTCCAAGGACTCCTTTATATAACTCCGCATAGCGGCGTGCTCTGGCACAGATAAATTGAACAATCGGCCCTTAGGAAACTTACTACCAGGAATCAAATTAATTGCACAATCGCAATCCCTATGAGGAGGTAGGGCACTGGCTTTGGGCTCATCAAATACATCCCGATAATCCGACAAAAACTCTGGAACTTCAGAAGGAGTGGAAGACGAAATAGACAAAAATGGAACATCACCATGTACCCCCTGGCAACCCCAGCTGGACACAGACATAGATTTCCAGTCCAATACTGGATTATGAACCTGTAGCCATGGCAACCCCAAAACGACCACATCATGCAGATTATGCAACACCAGAAAGCGGATATCCTCCTGATGTGCAGGAGCCATGCACATGGTCAATTGGGTCCAATACTGAGGCTTATTCTTGGCCAAAGGCGTAGCATCAATTCCTCTCAATGGAATAGGATACTGCAAGGGCTCCAAGAAAAAACCACAGCGCCTAGCATACCTCAGGGCAGCGCCTGAATCCACAAATGCCATAACAGAATAGGATGACACAGAGCAAATCAGAGTAACGGACAATAGAAATTTAGACTGTACCGTACCAATGGTGGCAGACCTAGTGAACCGCTTAGTGCGCTTAGGACAATCGGAGATAGCATGAGTGGAATCACCACAGTAAAAACATAGCCCATTCCGACGTCTGTGTTCTTGTCGTTCAGCTCTGGTCAAAGTCCTATCACATTGCATAGGCTCAGGCCCATGCTCAGATAGTACCGCCAAATGGTGCACAGCTTTACGCTCACGCAAGCGTCGATCGATCTGAATGGCCAAGGACATAGACTCATTCAGACCAGAAGGCATGGGAAACCCCACCATGACATCCTTAAGGGCTTCAGAGAGACCCTTTCTGAAGATTGCTGCCAGGGCACATTCATTCCACTGAGTGAGCACAGACCACTTTCTAAACTTCTGACAATATATCTCCGCTTCATCCTGACCCTGACACAGAGCCAGCAAGATTTTCTCTGCCTGATCCACTGAATTAGGTTCGTCATAAAGCAATCCAAGCGCCAGGAAAAACGCATCAACATCACGCAATGCCGGATCTCCTGGCGCAAGGGAAAATGCCCAGTCTTGAGGGTCACCACGTAACAAAGAAATAATGATCTTTACTTGTTGAACAGGGTCACCTGAGGAGCGAGGTTTCAAGGCAAGAAACAATTTACAATTATTTTTGAAATTCAAGAACTTAGATCTATCACCAGGGAACGGGAAGAAAAACATTAGACTTGAACAAAGAAGATCCAGGAAAACATACTCAGAAGGGAGGTAAGAACATTTCTAAAACAATCCACAGTGAGGAGATTGGAACAAAACAAAATCCTCTAAACTGCATGCTCGCAAACGCCAGAAGCCTGACAAACAAGATGGAAGAACTAGAAGCAGAAATATCTACAGGTAACTTTGACATAGTGGGAATAACCAAGACATGGTTAGATGAAAGCTATGACTGGGCAGTTAACTTACAGGGTTACAGTCTGTTTAGAAAGGATCGTAAAAATCGGAGAGGAGGAGGGGTTTGTCTCTATGTAAAGTCTTGTCTAAAGTCCACTTTAAGGGAGGATATTAGCGAAGGGAATGAGGATGTCGAGTCCATATGGGTCGAAATTCATGGAGGGAAAAATGGTAACAAAATTCTCATTGGGGTCTGTTACAAACCCCCAAATATAACAGAAATCATGGAAAGTCTACTTCTAAAGCAGATAGATGAAGCTGCAACCCATAATGAGGTCCTGGTTATGGGGGACTTTAACTACCCGGATATTAACTGGGAAACAGAAACCTATGAAACCCATAAAGGCAACAGGTTTCTGCTAATAACCAAGAAAAATTATCTTTCACAATTGGTGCAGAATCCAACCAGAGGAGCAGCACTTTTAGACCTAATACTATCTAATAGACCTGACAGAATAACAAATCTGCAGATGGACGGGCATCTAGGAAATAGCGACCACAATATTGTACAGTTTCACCTGTCTTTCACTAGGGGGACTTGTCAGGGAGTCACAAAAACATTGAACTTTAGGAAGGCAAAGTTTGAACAGCTTAGAGATGCCCTTAATCTGGTAGACTGGGACAATATCCTCAGAAATGAGAATACAGATAATAAATGGGAAATGTTTAAGAACATCCTAAATAGGCAGTGTAAGCGGTTTATACCTTGTGGGAATAAAAGGACTAGAAATAGGAAAAACCCAATGTGGCTAAACAAAGAAGTAAGACAGGCAATTAACAGTAAAAAGAAAGCATTTGCACTACTAAAGCAGGATGGCACCATTGAAGCTCTAAAAAACTATAGGGAGAAAAATACTTTATCTAAAAAACTAATTAAAGCTGCCAAAAAGGAAACAGAGAAGCACATTGCTAAGGAGAGTAAAACTAATCCCAAACTGTTCTTCAACTATATCAATAGTAAAAGAATAAAAACTGAAAATGTAGGCCCCTTAAAAAATAGTGAGGAAAGAATGGTTGTAGATGACGAGGAAAAAGCTAACATATTAAACACCTTCTTCTCCACGGTATTCACGGTGGAAAATGAAATGCTAGGTGAAATCCCAAGAAACAATGAAAACCCTATATTAAGGGTCACCAATCTAACCCAAGAAGAGGTGCGAAACCGGCTAAATAAGATTAAAATAGATAAATCTCCGGGTCCGGATGGCATACACCCAAGAGTACTAAGAGAACTAAGTAATGTAATAGATAAACCATTATTTCTTATTTTTAGTGACTCTATAGCGACAGGCTCTGTTCCGCAGGATTGGCGCATAGCAAATGTGGTGCCAATATTCAAAAAGGGCTCTAAAAGTGAACCTGGAAATTATAGGCCAGTAAGTCTAACCTCTATTGTTGGTAAAATATTTGAAGGGTTTCTGAGGGATGTTATTCTGGATTATCTCAATGAGAATAACTGTTTAACTCCATATCAGCATGGGTTTATGAGAAATCGCTCCTGTCAAACCAATCTAATCAGTTTTTATGAAGAGGTAAGCTATAGGCTGGACCACGGTGAGTCATTGGACGTGGTATATCTCGATTTTTCCAAAGCGTTTGATACCGTGCCGCACAAGAGGTTGGTACACAAAATGAGAATGCTTGGTCTGGGGGAAAATGTGTGTAAATGGGTTAGTAACTGGCTTAGTGATAGAAAGCAGAGGGTGGTTATAAATGGTATAGTCTCTAACTGGGTCGCTGTGACCAGTGGGGACCGCAGGGGTCGGTATTGGGACCTGTTCTCTTCAACATATTCATTAATGATCTGGTAGAAGGTTTACACAGTAAAATATCGATATTTGCAGATGATACAAAACTATGTAAAGCAGTTAATACAAGAGAAGATAGTATTCTGCTACAGATGGATCTGGATAAGTTGGAAACTTGGGCTGAAAGGTGGCAGATGAGGTTTAACAATGATAAATGTAAGGTTATACACATGGGAAGAAGGAATCAATATCACCATTACACACTGAATGGGAAACCACTGGGTAAATCTGACAGAGTGAAGGACTTGGGGATCCTAGTTAATGATAAACTTACCTGGAGCAGCCAGTGCCAGGCAGCAGCTGCCAAGGCAAACAGGATCATGGGGTGCATTAAAAGAGGTCTGGATACACATGATGAGAGCATTATACTGCCTCTGTACAAATCCCTAGTTAGACCGCACATGGAGTACTGTGTCCAGTTTTGGGGACCAGTGCTCAGGAAGGATATAATGGAACTAGAGAGAGTACAAAGGAGGGCAACAAAATTAATAAAGAGGATGGGAGAACTACAATACCCAGATAGATTAGCGAAATTAGGATTATTTAGTCTAGAAAAAAGACGACTGAGGGGCGATCTAATAACCATGTATAAGTATATAAGGGGACAATACAAATATCTCGCTGAGGATCTGTTTATACCAAGGAAGGTGACGGGCACAAGGGGGCATTCTTTGCGTCTGGAGGAGAGAAGGTTTTTCCACCAACATAGAAGAGGATTCTTTACTGTTAGGGCAGTGAGAATCTGGAATTGCTTGCCTGAGGAGGTGGTGATGACGAACTCAGTCGAGGGGTTCAAGAGAGGCCTGGATGTCTTCCTGGAGCATAACAATATTGTATCATACAATTAGGTTCTGTAGAAGGACGTAGATCTGGGGATTTATTATGATGGAATATAGGCTGACCTGGATGGACAAATGTCTTTTTTCGGCCTTACTAACTATGTTACTATGTTACTATGTTACCAAAAAACAAATCAGGAATTGGAATCCTAGGCTCTGACATCGGATTCTGAACCACAAAATCTTGAATGTTTTGTACCCTTGTAGTGAGATTATCCATCCAAGAGGACAGACCTTGAATGTCCATGTTTACACCAGTGTCCTGAACCACCCAGAGGTAAAGGGGAAAAGAGAGACAAAGCACACTGCAAAGAAAAAAAAATGGTCTCAGAACTTCTCTATCCCTCTATTGAGATGCATTAGTACTTTGGGCCACCTGTACTGTTATGACCTGGTGGTCAGGACATTAATGGACCTGGTGGTTAAGAGCACACGGAATGACCTGATAGTTACTGATAATAAAGGACGAGCTCTGGGACGTGGGAACTCTGCTGACCGCAATCCCTAATCCTATCAAACACACTAGAAATAGCCGTGGATTGCGCCTAACGCTCCCTATGCAACTCGGCACAGCCTAAGGAACTAGCTAGCCCTGAAGATAGAAAAATAAAGCCTACCTTGCCTCAGAGAAATTCCCCAAAGGAAAAGGCAGCCCCCCACATATAATGACTGTGAGTAAAGATGAAAATACAAACACAGAGATGAAATAGATTTAGCAAAGTGAGGCCCGACTTACTGAACAGACAAAGGATAGGAAAGTTTACTTTGCGGTCAGCACAAAAACCTACAAAAAGACCACGCAGAGGGCGCAAAAAGACCCTCCGCACCGACTCACGGTGCGGAGGCGCTCCCTCTGCGTCCCAGAGCTTCCAGAAAGCAAGACAACAATAAAAATAGCAAGCTGGACAGAAAAATAGTAAACCAAAGAAATACAAGCTGGAACTTAGCTTATGCTGGGAAGACAGGTCACAAGAACGATCCAGGAGTGAACTAGACCAATACTGGAACATTGACAGGTGGCATGGAGCAAATATCTAAGTGGAGTTAAATAGAGCAGCAGCTAACGAATTAACCTCATCACCTGTGGAAGGAAACTCAGAAACACCCACCAGAGGAAGTCCATGGACAGAACCAGCCGAAGTACCACTCATGACCACAGGAGGGAGCCCGACAACAGAATTCACAACAGTATACCCATAATAGAGGAGTCCTAACTAATGTATATAATCCCTATCTGATGTATTTAAAAGCCTGATCATCTGTATAGTACCTGTTTAAGCAGGGTTCAGAGAGGGAATATCCATGTGGACATGCTGGTTGGAACAGCTTTGATGCAGATGACCCATAAGGAGTGGTGGACTCGTCTTGTAGAAACAAGATAACAATTATAGAACCAGAAACACATGGGCTACTTGCACATTGGACAAGTCTGAAGGAACCTGTTCACACACCACCAAGAAACTTGAAGACACAAAAGAGCAGTGAGGTCAAAAATACTCTGTTGTAAAAAAATCACAGTAATAAGCAAGTGCTAGTCAAAAGATGGAAAAAACAGGGTATTTAGTTGATACTTTTTTTTTTCAAAAAAATGTATACCAAGCTGCTCCACCAATCGTACCCATATATAATCCCTATCTGATGTATTTCTCTTTTTCCTTCTTTTGACTAGCACTTGCTTATTACTGTGATTCACTATCCCCATCTATCCCCCACCCCCTGAAGATGGCTGGACCATCATTGTAAATACATCATTGTACATACACACCTGTGCTTTGTATCTCCACCTCCTCGTAGATTGTAAGCTCTCATGAGCAGGGTCGTTTTATTTCGCTTCAATTATTGTATTGTTAACGTTGTTACTCATGACTGTTGTCTTTGAAACTGTTAAACTGTAAAGCGCTGCGGAATATGTTGGC
Organism: Ranitomeya imitator; assembly: GCF_032444005.1. Classification (NCBI taxonomy): domain Eukaryota; kingdom Metazoa; phylum Chordata; class Amphibia; order Anura; family Dendrobatidae; genus Ranitomeya; species Ranitomeya imitator. The sequence goes on from NW_027194872.1 coordinate 293,178, forward strand.
GCTAAATAAAGATTATTATTATTATTTATGTCGTGAGCACCTTGAGGACCGCGTTCCACCAATGGATCAGGGGACTATCTGTGAACAGTTTTGAGGACTTAACGGATCTTATGGTCAAAGATCAATTTCTTCACCTGTGCCCCACGGATGTGCGACAATTTGTGTGTGATCGGGAGCCACAAACTGCAGATCAGGCTGCAAGGATTGCGGACTGCTATGTGGCTAACAGGATGCCTGAGGTGCGGAAGCCATCGGGATTCAGATGGAGGGGAGGTAAGCCAAACGGGGACCCTTCTCCCTCTGCCGGACGATCACCAGTGCTGTCCAAGCCCACCTCCTATGGGGCCCCGGGGAATAGACATTCTCTAGGCGATGCACGCCGATGCTTCTCCTGCAACAAAGTGGGACATGTTAGCGCTGTCTGCCCTGATAGGGAGAAACGCCCAACTACAACCACAAAGCCGTCTGTGCCCCCACCATTTGTCCTTTTTGTGGCCGGCACTGATGCAAGGGCTAATGAAAACTGTCAATCTGTCACTGTTGGCAATAAAGTCACCATTGGTCTCAGGGACACTGGGGCAGAGGTGACCCTGGTGCGTCCAGCCATGATAACCCCTGCCGATATCATACCAGGAAAGACTATGTCTATAACCGGGATTGGAGGGGTCAGCCCTGCCGTGCCCATGGCCCGTGTCTACCTGGACTGGAGAGCAGGGAAGGGACTGAGAGAAGTGGGAATATCAGAGGCTATTCCCACCAATGTGTCGCTAGGCACGGACCTGGGGAGGATGGTGTCCCACTATGTTTCTCCCTTGCAAGTAAATGATACAGACAAGGTGGAAGAAAGTGACCTACCTGAGATGTTGTGCGAGAAGGGAAAATGTCCCAATGCAAAGGACTGTAAATATGTGGCAGCTGTGACCCAGTCAGGCTGCGGCTCAGACTCGAGATTAGAGGATGAGTCTCAGGCAGAACTGCCAGGACAGGAGGCCCATACTGTGGTCCCGGAGCCTCTGGCAAAGAGAGAGTATACTGGGATCAGGGCAGACTGTATACAGAGGCTATCCACACTGATACTACAGAAGCTGGGGACTTTGAAAGGCGGCTGATCGTCCCTTATCGATTTTGGGAACAATTATTGAGGATTGCCCATGAAATTCCTTTGGCCGGACACCTTGGAATACAAAAGACTAAAGCTCGCCTGACACATAACTTCTATTGACCCAAGATGGAGACAGAAATTGCCAATTACTGCCGATCGTGCGTAGTTTGTCAGAGAGTTGGAAAGTCTGTGAATATACAGAAAGCTCCATTGATACCACTGCCTGTGATCGATGAACCTTTCCAGCGAGTGGCTGTGGATATCATAGGGCCACTTGCAATCCCTAGTAGCTCTGGCAAAAAGTACATCCTCACAGTGGTGGACTATGCTACACGATACCCAGAAGCTGTGGCACTATCCTCCATCCGAGCAGACAAAGTGGCGGATGCTTTACTGACTGTGTTCTCTCGTGTGGGTTTCCCCAGGGAAATGTTGACCGATCAGGGAACCCAGTTCATGTCTGATCTGATGGAAAGCCTCTGGGAAAGAATACAAGTACAGCATTTTGTGGCCAGCGCCTGTCATCCCCAAACCAACGGACTCTGCGAGCGTTTTAATGGAACATTAAAGCAAATGCTCAAAATGTTGGTGGAGACTGAAGGGAGAGACTGGGAGCGGTAACTTCCCCATCTGCTGTTTGCCTACAGAGAGGTACCCCAGGCGTCTACTGGATTCTCCCCCTTTGAACTGGTTTATGGGAGGAGGGTCAGGGGGCCACTTGATTTGATTAAGGACTCTTGGGAGGACGACCCCAGAACTACTGGAGTCTCAGTGGTCGAATATGTACTGCGGCTCAGAGAGAGAATGCAAAAACTGAGCAACCTGGCCCATGAGAACGTGACCCAGGCCCAAATCAACCAGAAGGTCTGGTACGACCGTAATGCCAGACTGAGGGCCTACGAGGAAGGGCAGAAGGTTTGGGTGTTGGTCCCTATGTTACAGAACAAATTGCAGGCCGCATGGGAGGGACCATATACTGTACATAAGCGGCTAAATGATATTAATTATGTGGTGACACTAGATGAGCATGCAAAGCGTCAGAAAGTGTTTCATGTGAATATGCTGAAGGCTCATCATGGCAGGGAGGCCTGTGTCTTACCTGTCTGTAGCCTGCCTGAAGAGAGGGAGGCTGATCTGTTATTAGATGTGGGGGCCGGGACTCAGTACATGGAGTCCCTGGAGTCAGCAGAGTTTAACCCTGAGCTACCTCTGGAGGGCTCAACTTCACCGTGATAACAGATCATTACCCATTCAGTTGGCCCAACAGAGTAGTTGGGTACAATGGGAAATTGCTTAGATGGAGTCTGATATTACAGCAATATGATTTCACAATTCAGCATAAGAAGGGAGTCGATCATGGCAATGCTGATGGCCTATCTCGCCAAGGTGGGGTGGAACCAGATACATGCTCGGGAGCTGACCTATAAGTCAACCCCCACGCACGTTCATAAGGAGGGAGATGTGATAAAATATGTGTGTGTACATATATATATATATATGTGCAGTGACCTTATGTATAGGTATTTTGTGACTAGGAACATCTGTCCTGAAGACTGCAGGTTCGCACCCAGGTGTTAATATGTATTTTCCTGGGACAAGTAGAATTCTGTCTACAATCTCACCAGGGGGTCCTGCTGGAAGCCAAGAAGAAAGGTAACATTTGACACCTCCTAGCTCTTGGAAGAGAGATGTTAATTATGGCCGGATAGTATCTCTGTGAGAGCTGTTACACAAAGGATCTCAAGAGAAAATAATATATTCCTTGGGGGGGGTGCGGCTGTGGTCCAATAAAAAAACAAGCAATTATGATATTAACCTGAGGGGCTGGTCTAGAAACCTGACCTCCAGACCAAAGCTATAAATTAGGGCTGTATACAGAGACACGTGTTCACATGTGAGGGCAGCCGAAGCTGATGTGTTCCACCAACTCCATTCACCCCCCCAGGGAGCAGAAAGCAAACTACCAGTTAGATGATTTCTGTAAGTTTTCTCCTGTTATTTTTAGACTGTTTTGCATAAGTTTTATGTCTTTTTATTATCATATTTTTATACTGTTTCTTACTGTAAGCACTGACCCCTTTTGTATTAAAATATAAAACTTTAATAATTTGAACCTAGAATGTTCTAAAAGAATCCATAGCCTAAGGTGTGTGAGCCTTATGAGTGGTAGACATTATTATTATTATTAATATTTCCGGGACTCATCGCCCGTGTATTCGATGAGTGGTGGCAGCGTGTATGAGCGGGTGTGTGGCCTGGGTCGGTGTGTGATTTATGGTCCCATTACAGCATAGGACGGAGGTTGAATGCTGGACTGAGAGTGGGGAGATAGATTAACCCTTGCAGGCACACCCCAAGTCATGTGCTGAGAGCGGGCACGTAACCAATTAGTTACACCACGGAGTAGGGATTTGTGACACTTGGGTATAGTGTGCTCTGGTTGTGGTGCGAGTTTGGCCTTCCCAATAATGAACCTAATGTGGTACTGACATTTGGAGTCTACAGTTTTGAGGTAGGCAACAGCGGCAATCTCTTTGACAGAAGCATCTGCAAATACGTACAGTCTTTGGCTTTGTATTTCAGTAGATGGTACAGGGGTGTATGGTCTTGGCACGTTCAGGTTGGAGAGGGCTGCTAATAAGTTCTTCCACCCTTCCCAATGGATCCTCTTATCAGGTGGCAGAGGTGCATCCCAGTCAGATGTTTCCCTAGTTAAGTCTCTCAGTAGGGCCTTGCCTTGTATAGTAACAGGAGCAGCCAAACCCAAGGGATCGTACAGACTGTTGATGGTAGACAGGACGCCTCTACGTGTGAAAGGCCTTTCTTCCTGGCTGACCTGAAAGGTGAAAGTGTCTGACTGTAGATTCCAGAGAAGCCCGAGGCTGTGTTGCATTGGTGCAGGGTCTGACCCCAGGTCCAGGTGTCTGAGACCATTACATAAGTCCTGAAAAGGGAACGCTTCCATGAGTTCTTGGCTGTTTGAGGCTATTTTATGAAGCCTAAGGTTCGAGCAGGCAAGCATGTCCTGGGCTCTCCTGAGAAGACTGATGGCAGTCTCATTTGAAGGCATGGCTTTCAGACAGTCATCGACATAAAAGTCTTTTTCTATGAATTGTCTGACATCTGCTCCATATTCTGCTTCTCCTTCCTGAGCCGACCATTTGAGTCCGTAGATGGCGACTGCAGGTGAAGGACTGTTGCCAAAGATGTGCACTCTCATGCGATACTCTGTGACTTCTTTAGTAGGATCATTGTCTCTGTACCAGAAGAATCTTAGGAAGTTCCCACCTCTCTCTCATAAGGAAACAATGGAACATTTGCTGGATGTCAGCGATGAAGGCAATGGAATCCTTACGGAAGCACATAAGTACACCCAGCAGTTTGTTATTGAGGTCTGGTCCCATCAGTAGAACGTCATTCAGGGAGACATCATTAAACTTAGCACTGGAATCGAACACGACTCTAATCTGGCCTGGTTTCTTAGGGTGATATACTCCAAACATGGGTAGGAACCAGCATTCTTCAGGGTCTTTGAGAGTGGGAGCTAGTTCTGCGTGACAGTTTTCGAAAATCTTTGACATGAAGGAGAAAAAGTGATCTTTCATCTCTGGTTTCTTTTGTAGATTATGTTTGAGAGAGGAGAAACGTTGTAATGCCTGATTTCTGTTGTTCGGTGTTGTTCGACGTGGTCTGTGGGTTTTGAAGGGAAGAGGTGCGACCCAGCTGTTGGTCCCATCTTTATCAAGTCCCTTGTCCATTATCTCTAAGAACAACTTGTCCTCTACTGACATTGCCACTTGGCTGTCCTGCTTAGTTCTCTGGAAGACTGTGCCCCCTAACTGATCCTCATAGCTTCCCGACACTTTACTGCTGTCGTGAGTAAAGTCTATTAAATGATCAGGTAGTTGGATGCTGTGTGGCAGTTCCCTGACATGGAACTCATTGTTACAAGGTTGAAACAGAGATGGTCGTCCTTTCTCCAATGTATTTGTCAGCATGCTTGTCACAGAAGATGGGGCGTGCATGCGTCCCAAGCATACGTTGCCAATTATGACCCATCCTAGGTCTAGCCTTTGGGCATAGGGAGCATTGTGGAGTCCATTGATATGACGTCTCACTTTATGAACCTGCAGGATATCTCTCCCCAACAGCAGAATTATCTGGGCCTGATGGTCGAGTTCTGGTATAAGGTGTGCTATTCGTTTCAAGTGAGCGTGATGGATTGCTACATCTGGTGTAGGGATTTCAGATCTGTTGTCTGGGATCTGGTTACATTCGATGATCGTAGGTAGTGGTAGGCAGAATTGTCCATCTAAAGACTCGATCTGGTAGTCAGTAGCTTTCCTGCCTGCTGTTGTCACAGTACTTGCACACGTCTTTAATGAGTAGGGAGTACACTCTGACGAGGCATATTTTTGAATAGGACCTACTGTCTATTGTCCCTTTGCAGACTTCTGTACATTGTGAAGTAACATAGTTAGTAAGGCCGAAAAAAGACATTTGTCCATCCAGTTCAGCCTATATTCCATCATAATAAATACCCAGATCTACGTCCTTCTACAGAACCTAATAATTGTATGATACAATATTGTTCTGCTCCAGTGATCTCTGGCGTAGCTGTATCAGTGCTCCTTTCCTCCCCACCATGCTCACTGTCAGCTGGCATGTTTTGTGTACTCCATGGAGCTGGGCCAGGGTGTAGAGCAGTGGTATGGTCTGTGGTGCCACATTCTGTGCATTTTACACTGACCTTGCAATCCTTGACAAGATGAGTTGTGGATGAGCAACACTTGTAGCAGATACCGTTTTCTTTCAGGAAGCTTCTACATTCTGGCATATTTTCCTCTGAAGGCTCTGCATTTCAGGAGAGGATGAGGCTTCTGATGAAGTGGGCACTGCTTGTCAGGGTCCTGCACCTTTGTCTAGGATTGGGAGCAGCCAACAGACCTGTAATTAGAACCTGGAGAAGAAACATAAGGCTTGTATACTGCCACAGATGTTCTGCGTGGATTTGCAGGTGGTGACGATGTGGCATATGGTATTGCAAAGTCAAAGGTGGGATCCCTTCTCCGTGGTGTCACTTATTCGTCACGTGCCTGCTCTCACACGTGACTTGGGGTTGTGCCTGCAAGGGTTAATCTATCTCCCCACTCTCAGTCCAGCATTCAACCTCTGTCCTATGCTGTAATGAGAGCATAAATCACACACCGACCCAGGCCACACACCCGCTCATACGCGCTGCCACCACTCATCGAATACACAGGCGATGAGTCCTGGAACTAATAATACTAATAAAAATATGTCTATCACTCATAAGGCTCACACACCTTTTGGCTATGGATTCCTTTAGAACATTCAAGGTTCAACTTGTTAAAGTTTTATACTTTAATAGCAAAAGGTTCAATGCTTACAATAAGAAAAAGGTATAAAAATACGATAATAAAAAGACATACAACTTATGCAAACAATGTCAAAATAAACAGGAGAAAACTTACAGAAATTATCTAACTGGTAGTTGCTTTCTGCTCCCTGAGGGAAGGAAGAAGGTGGATTGAATCACATCAGCTTCTCAGGCTGCCCCATCATGTGAACACAATTCTGTGTCTGCAGCCTAAATTTATAACTTTGGTCTGAGGTCAGGTTTCTAGACCGGCCTCCCAGGTTAATATCATAATTGCGGTCTGTTTGATTGGGCACGGCAGCTCTACTAATGAATACATATTATTTTCCTCTGGAGACACGTGTGAGATGGTTCCCAGGGATAGCTTCTCTCAGGCTGCAATTTAGTATCTCCCCTCCAAGACCTACAAGGTGCCAAATGTTGCTTTTCTTTTCGGCCCTAGCTAGACCTCCTGGTGAGATCTGGAGACAGAATTTCTACTATTCCCAAGGAAGTACCTATTAACACCTAGGTGCGACTTGCCTTCAGGACAGATGTTACATTATCACTAGTCACACATATAACCCCAGACATATGTCCCTACACACATACAGTATAGATATATATATATACACAGATTTCACCACAGGATCATTTCTAATTCTCGCTTGTTGGTGTATAAAGTCTAGAAAAACGGAGAAGGGAGGGAATGGAACACTGTGTTTGTATTTGTACATGGAACCATGTGTGAGCCACCTCTCCTGTAGATTGTAGGGCAATTTTTGGACTATAGGGTTAACACCTCTGGCTGTGTCGAGGAATGCAAGTCCCTGTAGGTCGTCCTCCTATTTGGCAACTTGGACTTCCTTTAGCAGGTCGCTTAGTTCTCTAAGTTTCTGGAGACCTTTGTTAGATATTTTAGAGAAGTCATCGATTCTTTTGAACAAGGCTCTTTCTATTACTTCTGCTGAGCCATAACACTCATCCAGCCTCTTCCAGATCTCTTTGAGGCCAGTCTCAGGGCGGTTTATATTAATGTCTCTGATCCTTACTGCGTGTTTGACCGACTCTTCTCCCAGGTATTTGACTAAAAGGTCTATCTCTTCCCTGTGTTGTAGCCCCAAGTCTCTAGTGACTTTTGGAAGGAAGCTTTCCAAGCTCTGTAACCTTCAGCTCGGTCAGTGAATTTCATGAGTCCCTTGGCAACCAGTTCACGTCATGTGAAGAACTTAGCAAATTCTGTCATGAATCGGTTGTCAGCAGAGCATACTGGTTATGGGTCTGATAATGATGTGAGGTGCGTTCGTACCAGTTAGTGTCCTCAGGGTGGCGCCAGCCGGTGTCGTATTGCTTCGGTCTGACATACGGTGTGTCAGCAGGGTGATCCACGTTGGTTACCTGGTGAGGGGGTAGTCATTAGCAGAGTTGTTTTGCCTCACGTTTTTGAGTTCGTTTCTGTCCTGGAACTGAGCCTCATGACGACTCTCGCTCACTTCGCTGGAGACATCGAATTCTTGTTTTGGTACTGATTCAGGGTTATAGTTTGGATCAGGAAGTTCATTAACATACTGAGATGTGCGTTGTGGTGAGTCTTGCAGTGGAAACTCCAGACTCGACATACTGCTTTGGGTATGCAGCTTGGGGTTTTGTGCAGCTTCTAGTGATTCTTTTTTGGCGAAGGCTGCAGCAGCTTCCCTTTTTGCTGCTAGGCTTTCTAAGGCGGCATCCACGCGTGCCTTCTCTAACTGTGTCCTTCTCTCTTGGTCGGCTCTCTCTAAGCGTGACCTTCTCTCTTGGTCATCTAGGCATGATTTCTCTAATTTAAGTTGCATCTCTTGGTCAGCAAAGCTCGCTCGCATTTTGGCGGCTTCAGCATTTGCGCGGGCAAGGGCGACTGTGCTGCTGATGGATGTTGTCTTTGAGGAGATGGAAGTAACAGATCTTGTCCTGTGTGATTTGGGAGACATGGTGTCTTCGGAAAGTGCTTTGCTGTGCAGAGATTGCTGTAACTGTATTTAGTCTCTGTGTAGTGTTGTGAATTCTGTGGCCAAGCTCCCTCCTGTGGTCGAGAGTGGTATTTCGGCTGGTTCTGTCTATGAGCTTCCTTTGGTGGATGAGAGTGGTACTGCGGCTTCTGAGTTTCCTTCCTCAGGTGATGAGGTTAAGTCGTTAGGTGCTGCTCTATTTAACTCCACCTGGTGCTTTGATCCTGGCCTCCAGTCAATGTTCTAGTATTGGTCTTGCTTCCTCCTGGATCGTTCCTGTGGCCTGTCTATCCTGCATAAGCTAAGTTTTGCTTGTGTTATTTTTGTTTGCTATTTTTTCTGTCCAGCTTGCTATATTGGTTTTTCTTGCTTGCTGGAAGCTCTGAGACGCAGAGGGAGCACCTCCGTACCGTTAGTCGGTGCGGAGGGTCTTTTTGCCCCTCTGCGTGGTTGTTTGTAGGTTTTTGTGTTGACCGCAAAGCTATCTTTCCTATCCTCGGTCTATTCAGTAAGTCGGGCCTCACTTTGCTAGATCTATTTCATCTCTGTGTTTGTATTTTCATCTTACTCACAGTCATTATATGTGGGGGGCTGCCTTTTCCTTTGGGGAATTTCTCTGAGGCAAGGTAGGCTTATTTTTCTATCTTCAGGGCTAGTTAGTTTCTCAGGCTGTGCCGAGTTGCATAGGGAGCGTTAGGCGCAATCCACGGCTACCTCTAGTGTGGTGTGTTAGGATTAGGGATTGCGGTCAGCAAAGTTCCCACATCTCAGAGCTTGTCCTTTGTTTTTGGTAATTGTCAGGTCACTTTGTGTGCTCTGAACTTCAATGTCCATTGTGGTTCTGAATTACCTGTTCATAACAGTACTGGAGGCCCAAAGTACTAATGCTTCTCAATAGAGGGAAAAGAGAAGTTCTGAGACCATTTTTTTTTCTTTGCAGTGTGTTCTGTCTTTCTTTTCCCCTTTACATGAGGGTGGTTCAGAACACAGGTGTGGACATGGACATTCAAGGTCTGTTCTCTTTGATGGACAATCTCGCTATAAATGTACAGAATATTCAAGATTTAGTGGTTCAGAATCCTATGTTAGAACCTAAAATTCCTATTCCTGAGTTATTTTCTGGAGATAGAGCTAAGTTTTTGAATTTTAAAAATAATTGTAAACTATTTCTGGCTTTGAAACCCCGCTCCTCTGGTGACCCAGTTCAACAAGTTAAGATCATTATTTCTTTATTACGTGGCGACCCTCAAGACTGGGCATTTTCCCTTGCGCCAGGAGATCCTGCATTATGTAATATTGATGCGTTTTTTCTGGCGCTCGGATTGCTGTACGACGAACCAAATTCAGTGGATCAGGCAGAGAAAAATTTGCTGGCTCTGTGTCAGGGTCAGGATGAGATAGAGATTTATTGTCAGAAGTTTAGAAAGTGGTCCGTGCTCACTCAATGGAATGAATGTGCGCTGGCAGCTATTTTCAGAAAGGGTCTCTCTGAAGCCCTTAAGGATGTCATGGTGGGATTTCCTATGCCTGCTGGTCTTAATGAGTCTATGTCTTTGGCCATTCAGATCGGTCGACGCTTGCGCGAGCGTAAATCTGTGCACCATTTGGCGGTATTATCTGAGCATGAACCTGAGCCTATGCAGTGCGATAGGACTTTGACCAGAGCTGAAAGGCAAGAACACAGACATCAGAATGGGCTGTGTTTCTACTGTGGTGATTCCACTCATGCTATCTCCGATTGTCCTAAGCGCACTAAGCGGTTCGCTAGGTCTGCCACCATTGGTACGGTACAGTCGAAATTTCTTTTGTCCGTTACTTTGATCTGCTCTTTGTCTTCCTATTCTGTCATGGCATTTGTGGATTCAGGCGCTGCCCTGAATTTGATGGACTTGGAGTATGCTAGGCGCTGTGGTTTTTTCTTGGAGCCCTTGCAGTATCCTATTCTATTGAGAGGAATTGATGCTACGCCTTTGGCCAAGAATAAGCCTCAGTATTGGACCCAGCTGACCATGTGCCTGGCTCCTGCGCACCAGGAGGATATTCGCTTTCTGGTGTTGCATGATCTGCATGATGTGGTCGTGTTGGGGTTGCCATGGCTACAAGTCCATAACCCAGTATTAGATTGGAAATCAGTGTCTGTGTCCAGCTGGGGTTGTCAGGGGGTACATGGTGATGTTCCATTTCTGTCTATTTCGTCATCCACCCCTTCTGAGGTCCCAGAGTTCTTGTCTGATTACCGGGATGTATTTGATGAGCCCAAGTCCAGTGCCCTACCTCCGCATAGGGATTGTGATTGTGCTATCGATTTGATTCCTGGTAGTAAGTTTCCTAAGGGTCGACTGTTCAATTTATCTGTACCTGAGCATGCCGCTATGCGGAGTTACGTGAAGGAGTCTTTGGAGAAGGGTCATATTCGCCCGTCATCGTCGCCATTGGGAGCGGGGTTCTTTTTTGTGGCCAAGAAGGATGGTTCGCTGAGACCTTGTATTGATTACCGCCTTCTAAATAAAATTACGGTCAAATTTCAGTACCCCTTGCCGCTGCTGTCTGATTTGTTTGCTCGGATTAAAGGGGCTAGTTGGTTCACCAAGATAGATCTTCGTGGTGCGTATAATCTTGTGCGTATTAAACGGGGCGATGAATGGAAAACAGCATTTAATACGCCCGAAGGCCATTTTGAGTACCTGGTTATGCCATTCGGACTTTCTAATGCTCCATTAGTGTTTCAGTCCTTTATGCATGACATCTTCCGAGAGTACCTGGATAAATTCCTGATTTTATACTTGGATGATATTTTGGTCTTCTCGGATGATTGGGAGTCTCATGTGAAGCAGGTCAGAATGGTGTTCCAGGTCCTGCGTGCTAATTCTTTGTTTGTGAAGGGGTCAAAGTGTCTCTTTGGTGTTCAGAAGATTTCATTTTTGGGGTTCATTTTTTCTCCTTCTACTATCGAGATGGACCCTGTTAAAGTTCAGGCCATTTATGATTGGACTCAGCCAACATCTCTGAAGAGTCTGCAGAAGTTCCTGGGCTTTGCTAATTTTTATCGTCGCTTCATCGCTAATTTTTCTAGCATTGCTAAACCGTTGACTGATTTAACCAAGAATGGTGCTGATGTGGTCAATTGGTCTTCTGCTGCTGTAGAAGCTTTTCAGGAGTTGAAGCGTCGTTTTTCTTCTGCCCCTGTGTTGTGCCAACCAGATGTTTCGCTTCCGTTCCAGGTCGAGGTTGATGCTTCCGAAATTGGAGCAGGGGCTGTTTTGTCGCAGAGAAGTTCTGATTGCTCGGTGATGAAACCATGCGCCTTCTTTTCCAGGAAATTTTCGCCTGCTGAGCGAAATTATGATGTTGGCAATCGAGAGTTGCTAGCCATGAAGTGGGCATTCGAGGAGTGGCGTCATTGGCTTGAAGGAGCTAAGCATCGCGTGGTGGTATTGACTGATCACAAAAACTTGACTTATCTCGAGTCTGCCAAACGGTTGAATCCTAGACAGGCTCGTTGGTCGCTGTTTTTCTCCCGTTTTGACTTTGTGGTTTCGTACCTTCCGGGCTCTAAAAATGTGAAGGCGGATGCCCTGTCTAGGAGTTTTGTGCCCAATTCTCCGGGTTTGCCTGAGCCGACGGGTATTCTCAAAGAGGGGGTAATTTTGTCTGCCATCTCCCCTGATTTGCGGCGGGTGCTGCAAAAATTTCAGGCTAATAGACCTGACCGTTGCCTAGCGGAGAAACTGTTTGTCCCTGATAGGTGGACGAATAAAGTTATCTCTGAGGTTCATTGTTCGGTGTTGGCTGGTCATCCTGGAATCTTTGGTACCAGAGATTTGGTGGCTAGATCCTTTTGGTGGCCGTCTCTGTCTCGGGATGTGCGTTCTTTTGTGCAGTCCTGTGGGATTTGTGCTCGGGCTAAGCCCTGCTGTTCTCGTGCCAGTGGGTTGCTTTTGCTCTTGCCGGTCCCGAAAAGGCCTTGGACACATATCTCTATGGATTTTATTTCGGATCTCCCCGTCTCTCAAAGAATGTCGGTCATTTGGGTGGTTTGTGATCGCTTCTCTAAGATGGTCCATTTGGTGCCCTTGTCTAAATTGCCTTCCTCCTCTGATTTGGTGCCGTTGTTTTTCCAGCATGTGGTTCGTTTACATGGCATTCCAGAGAACATCGTTTCTGACAGAGGTTCCCAGTTTGTTTCGAGGTTTTGGCGAGCCTTTTGTGCTAGGATGGGCATTGATTTGTCTTTTTCCTCGGCTTTCCATCCTCAGACAAATGGCCAGACTGAACGAACCAATCAGACCTTGGAAACATATCTGAGATGTTTTGTTTCTGCTGATCAGGATGATTGGGTGTCCTTTTTGCCTTTGGCTGAGTTCGCCCTTAATAATCGGGCCAGCTCGGCTACTTTGGTTTCGCCGTTTTTCTGCAATTCTGGGTTCCACCCTCGTTTCTCTTCAGGGCAGGTTGAGTCTTCGGACTGTCCTGGTGTGGATACTGTGGTGGATAGGTTGCAGCAGATCTGGACTCATGTAGTGGACAATCTGACTTTGTCCCAGGAGAAGACTCAACGTTTCGCTAACCGCAGGCGCTGTGTGGGTCCCCGACTTCGTGTTGGGGATTTGGTTTGGTTGTCATCTCGTTATATTCCTATGAAGGTTTCCTCTCCTAAATTTAAGCCTCGTTTCATTGGTCCATATAGGATTTCTGAGGTTCTTAATCCTGTGTCTTTTTGTTTGACTCTTCCAGCTTCTTTTTCCATCCATAACGTGTTCCATAGGTCATTGTTGCGGAGATACGTGGCACCTGTGGTTCCATCTATTGATCCTCTTGCTCCGGTTTTGGTTGAAGGGGAATTGGAGTATATAGTGGAGAAGATTTTGGATTCTCGTGTTTCGAGACGGAAACTCCAGTATCTGGTTAAGTGGAAAGGTTATGGTCAGGAAGATAATTCCTGGGTCTTTGCCTCTGATGTCCATGCTGCCGATCTGGTTCGTGCCTTTCATGTGGCTCATCCTGGTCGGCCTGGGGGCTCTGGTGAGGGTTTGGTGACCCCTCCTCAAGGGGGGGGTACTGTTGTGAATTCTGTGGCCAAGCTCCCTCCTGTGGTCGAGAGTGGTATTTCGGCTGGTTCTGTCTATGAGCTTCCTTTGGTGGATGAGAGTGGTACTGCGGCTTCTGAGTTTCCTTCCTCAGGTGATGAGGTTAAGTCGTTAGGTGCTGCTCTATTTAACTCCACCTGGTGCTTTGATCCTGGCCTCCAGTCAATGTTCTAGTATTGGTCTTGCTTCCTCCTGGATCGTTCCTGTGGCCTGTCTATCCTGCATAAGCTAAGTTTTGCTTGTGTTATTTTTGTTTGCTATTTTTTCTGTCCAGCTTGCTATATTGGTTTTTCTTGCTTGCTGGAAGCTCTGAGACGCAGAGGGAGCACCTCCGTACCGTTAGTCGGTGCGGAGGGTCTTTTTGCCCATCTGCGTGGTTGTTTGTAGGTTTTTGTGTTGACCGCAAAGCTATCTTTCCTATCCTCGGTCTATTCAGTAAGTCGGGCCTCACTTTGCTAGATCTATTTCATCTCTGTGTTTGTATTTTCATCTTACTCACAGTCATTATATGTGGGGGCTGCCTTTTCCTTTGGGGAATTCCTCTGAGGCAAGGTAGGCTTATTTTTCTATCTTCAGGGCTAGTTAGTTTCTCAGGCTGTGCCGAGTTGCATAGGGAGCGTTAGGCGCAATCCACGGCTACCTCTAGTGTGGTGTGTTAGGATTAGGGATTGCGGTCAGCAGAGTTCCCACGTCTCAGAGCTCGTCCTTTGTTTTTGGTAATTGTCAGGTCACTTTGTGTGCTCTGAACTTCAATGTCCATTGTGGTTCTGAATTACCTGTTCATAACAGTGTAGCCAGTGACTTGAATCCCACTATTTGGATGGCTGCTGTTTCCCTGAATCCCATTAGCTGGATGGTTGCTGTTTCACTGTTCTGTCCTCACTAAATGAGGCAGGCTCATATGTAGCTATACAGGCAGCTAACCCGCTATACCGGAGTCCAATAAGGAGACTGTGGTTGATTCTGTGCTTTTATTGAACATAGTCGTACGTTGAAGCGATGAAACTGTAAACAATCATATACATACAATCAGTGCATGGTATAGCAGAAATACATACTACACATCTTGTACATTATGCATGAAAATTTACAAGGCTAGTGTCACGCTGTAAACGGTGATAAAGGGGCAGGACGGCGTACTGGAACCCGCACCTGTCCCTACTACTTAAATGGGGCCCTGGATTTCCCTTATCTCAGGGGGTACCTATGATGGTTAGGAGGCCCGAGCCGCCAGCGTATCCCTGTCTCCTGTGCAGGCCCTATCAGGGGCCCCCTCTCCCCCCAAAAGAGGTTGACTGCACCAGTGTAATAATACAACAAATAACAGGGTATACAGACAAGGTAACTAAAAGACTCAAACTCACCAAATGCTCACACAACCACAGAGGAAACACAGAGAAGGGAAGAGAAGGAATAAACTTAGGAAGGAAAACAGGTTTAACATGCAACCAAAACTGCAGACACCAATCTCTGTAAATAAACCTCCAACACCAACACTATGCTCCTTCAACCTCCAAGTCAGGCAGTAGAACTGATCACTGACACTAGCTGAAGTCAGGACTGGGTCTATATAGAGGATCAGATTACAAAATCCACTTCAGCTGAGAGACCCAGCTCTCAGCAACTTAACAAAAAGGTTAACTCCTGCACTGCTGGCACAAAGCAGCAAGGTCAGAATACAGGTGAAGAGCTTCTGTTCACTGTGTGTGAACGAGGCCCAGAGCGCTGCGGTTCTCTGGAACCTCTGTTGCGGTAGCCCAGGGACAGTACCCCCCCTTCTACGAGGGACCTCCGGAACCTCAGGACCAGGTTTCTCAGGATGAGCTGTATGAAATGCCCGAACCAACCTAACCGCATGGACATCGGCAGCAGGTACCCACATCCTTTCCTCAGGACCGTACCCTCTCCAGTGTACCAGATATTGTAGGGATCGACAAACTAAACGATAATCCATAACCTTGGAAATCTGGAACTCGAGACTTACATCAACAAGGACCGGAGATGGAGGTGAAGGGGACTGATTGGATGGCGCCACAACCTTTTTGAGTAAGGAGCGATGAAAAACATTATGGATCTTAAATGACTGAGGTAAAGCCAGCCGAAAAGCAACAGAATTCACGACGGCCACAATCCGATAAGTGCCAATGAACCTAGGGCCCAATTTCCATGAGGGAACTCTCATTAATATTTTTCGAGGACAACCAAACCCAATCACCCACACACAGGTCCGGACCTTCCACACGTCTCCGATCAGCCGCATTCTTATACCTGGAACCCATCTTCTTTAATTTATCAAGAACCCCTTGCCATACGGACGTGATGGATGAAGAAAACCTGTCCTCTTCAGGAACACCTGAGGAATCCCTCCTATTAAATGCACTAGATTGAGGATGAAAACCATATGCCCCGAAAAACGGGGACTTACCAGTGGACTCATGAGTACGATTGTTTATAGCAAATTCTGCTAATGGTAAGTACTTAACCCAGTCCTCTTGATTCTCTGAGATGAAACACCTGAGATAAGTCTCAAGATTTTGATTTACGCGTTCAGTCTGACTATTGGATTGAGGATGAAAAGCTGAAGAAAACGACAAATGGGTCCCCAGCCGGCTGCAGAAAGCCCTTCAAAACTTAGAAATAAACTGCACCCCACGGTCTGAGACAATATCTGAAAAAATAACATGCAGTCTCACAACCTCCTTAATAAAGACCTGCGCCAGAGTCTTAGCATTTGGTAATGCGGGGAGCGCAATGAAATGAGACATCTTGCTAAATCTATCAACTACGACTAAAATAACTGTATTACCCCCCGAAACCGGTAAGTCAATGATGAAATCTATTGATAAATGAGTCCAAGGTCTATTGGGAATCTCCAAAGGTTGGAGAGACCCAGACGGGCGAGAACGAGAGGACTTGGAATGCGTACACACATTGCAGGTGGCGACATATTCCTGTACATCATGTCTTGCCCCAGACCACCAAAAACGCCGAGTGAGTAGGTCCGCGGTAACCTTACTTCCAGGGTGTCCGGCCAAAACTGAGTCATGATGCTCATTTATGACCCTGAGACGGAGATTAGCTGGAACAAAAAGTTTACCTAACGGACAGGCTGCTGGGGCGTCCCCCTGTGCCTCTACCACCTCTTTCTCAAGATCAGAATTAATTGCGGCGACAACTATACCCTTCTGCAGTATAGGACCTGGTTCACAATTATCCCCACCCCCCGTGAAACGGGATAATGCATCAGCCTTGACATTCTTATTTCCTTGCCGGTATGTAATGTAGAAATTGAACCTGGTGAAGAACAGAGACCATCTTGCCTGCCTAAGTGTAAGACGCTTTGCAGATTCTAAATACAACAGATTTTTGTGATCTGTGATCACCATGACAGGGTGAAGTGCTCCCTCTAAAAAATGACGCCATTCCTCAAATGCCCATTTAATTGCCAACAGCTCCCTGTTACCAATGTCATAATTCTTCTCCGTGGGAGATAATTTTCTTGAGAAAAATGCACATGGATGCCACTTACTCGGAGAAATCCCCTGAAACAATACAGCTCCCACCCCTACCTCAGAGGCATCCACCTCTACCACAAATGGCTGAGTGATGTCAGGCTGTATTAATATGGGAGCAGTGGTAAAACACTCTTTCAAAGTTTCAAAAGCTTTACTGGCCGCACTGGACCATACGGAGAAATCCGTGCCCCTCTTCGTCATGTCTGTCAATGGTTTGGCTACCACTGAAAAGTCTTTAATAAATTTGCGATAGAAATTTGCAAAACCTAAAAACCTCTGTAAAGCCTTAAGGTCCTCAGGACGATCCCACTCAAAGACCGCCCTGACCTTAGCCGGATCCATACGAAAACCTGTGGAGGATAAGAAATAACCCTGAAACGGAATCTCTTTGACCGCGAACATGCATTTCTCAAGTTTGGCAAACAGTTTATTGTCCCTGAGTACCTGAAGGACCTGCCGTACATGATCCTGATGAGACTAGAGGTCAGGGGAATAAATTAAGATGTCATCCAGATATACCACCACAAACCTACCTATTAAGTGACTAAATATATCATTGACAAAGTGTTGAAACACAGCAGGAGCATTACTTAACCCAAAAGGCATAACCAAGTTCTTGTAATGTCCCTCTGGAGTATTAAACGCCGTCTTCCATTCATCCCCCTCCTTCATCCGAATGAGATTATATGCCCCCTGAGGTGTAATTTGGAGAACCATTTAGCCCCCACAATTTGGTTAAAGAGATCCGGAATAAGAGGGAGCGGAAAAGAATCCCGAACCGTAATTTGATTCAATTCACGGAAGTCTAAGCATGGGCGTAAACCCCTGTCCTTCTTCTATACAAAGAAGAACCCAGCAGCAATGGGTGATGACGAGGGTCTGATATGACCCTTGGCCAGACTCTCCATGATATAGTCCTTCATGACCTGTCTCTCTGGGGCAGAGATGTTGTATAAACTACTCTTAGGCAGTTTAGCACCAGGAATGAGACGTATGGCGCAATCATAAGGACGGTGTGGAGGTAGCTCTTGACTCCCCTCCTCAGAGAATACATCCTCAAAATCTGAGATGAACTCTGGCAAAGCCTGAGAACTCATTCCGGCCAGCCGAGTGCTCAGGCAATGTTCCTGACAAAACTCACTCCATCTAGTAATGTCCCGAGTCTGCCAGTCTAACACCGGGTTGTGTAACGTGAGCCATGGTAAACCGAGAATTACAGGTGATGGCAAACCCCCCAACACATACTATTTGTTGGCTCACCCCACGGACGATCTGAGTGAAAGTCCCCTGGCTCAAAGGTGCAGAGTCAATAGAAATTATAGGCATGGGTCTAGACAACTCTTGAGTCTTAAGCCCATGTGCCTGAACAAACCCAGCATCAATTAAATCAAACCTTGCCCCAGAGTCCAGAAAGGCAGAGATATTGAGCCTACTTTCACCAAGGCGAATCTCGGCTGGTAGGAAAAATTGAGGTTTACCTAAGGATGAAATTAGTACACCCGAGTTGCCAACCTCCCCACAACCCGGGCTCAATAGTTTTCCGGCAGTTGTCTTCTAGAAGGACACACATTCACATAATGACCCCTTCTGCCACAAAAAAACATGTACCTTCCTTACGCCGTACTACTGCAGCCCCCTTAGAACGAGTAGCGCCACCCAACTGCATAGGTTCTCCTAGTGACTCAGATTCTGGTGAGTCCAAATCTGAATTACCCTTGAATAGCGGCGATTCATTAAGTCTCTGGCACAGGCGGCGGTCCACACGGATCGCAAGAGATATAGCTGCCTCCAGTGTGGTTGGTGTCTCCCGTAGGGTGAAGGCATCTTTTATTTTATCAGATAGGCCCTGATAAAATTGACTGCGGAGTGCAGGGTCATTCCACATTGTGTCAGTAGCCCATCTCCAAAACTCAGAGCAGTACTCCTCTACTGGCCGGTCTCCCTGTGTAAGATGGCATATTGTGGACTCAGTGAGGGAGACGCGGTCAGGATCATCATACACTTGACCTAAGGCTCGAAAAAACTCCTCCACAGTCCGTAACAGCAAAGCGTCAGCAGGAAGTGAAAAAGCCCAGGCCTGAGGGTCACCTTGTAGGAGCGATACTACAATACCAACCCTCTGCTCCTCTGAACCAGAAGTGTGAGGACGCAACCTAAAATACAATTTACAGGCCTCCCTGAAAGTAACAAATTTGTCACGCCCCCAGAGAACCTGTCAGGTAACGCAATTTTAGGCTCCAGCAAAGCTTGTGGAGGTGTAGCAACCCCTGCAGTGGCCACTGGAGTGCGCTGTACAACCGCCGAGTGGAAGTCAGCAACCTCTAGACTGAGTTGCTGCATTTGTCCAGCTAAAGCAGCAATGGGGTCCATATTGGACCAAGAAAAATTTTTAAGGTCAGTGATACTGTCACACCGTAAACGGCGATAAAGGGGCAGGACGGCGTACTGGAACCCATACCTGTCCCTACCACTTAAATGGGGCCTCGGCTTTCCCTTATCTCGGGGGTACCTATTATGGTTAGGAGGCCTGAGCCGCCAGCGTATCCCTGTCTCCTGTGCAGGCCCTATCAGGGGCCCCCTCTCCCCCAAAAGGAGGTGGACTGCACCAGTGTAATAATACAACCAATAACAGGGTATACAAACAAGGTAACTAAAAGTCTCAAACTCACCAAATGCTCACACAATCCACAGAGGAAACACAGAGAAGGGAAGGGAAGGAATAAACTTAGGAAGGAAAACAGGTTTAACAAGCAACCAAAACAGCAGACACCAATCTCTGTAAATAAACCTCCAACACTATGCTCCTTCAACCTCCAAGTCAGGCAGCAGAACTGATCACTAACACTAGCTGAAGTCAGGACTGGGTCTATATAGAGGATCAGATTACAAAATCCACTTCAGCTGAGAGAGACCCTGCTCTCAGCAATAAGGTTAACTCCTGCACTGCTGGTACAAAGCAGCCAGGTCAGAATACAGGTAAAGAGCTTCTGTTCACTGTGTGTGAATGAGGCCCAGAGCGCTGCGGTTCTCTGGAACCTCTCTGTCGCGGTAGCCCCGTGACAGCTAGTAACTGAACTAGGAGTAAAACTGACTAAGCTAGGCTAATATTAGAGCAGAAATTACCTACAGAAAGCATAAAGACATACCGGCAATGCAATCGCAAGGGGGATGAAGTGAAAGCGTCTTGCCTTGAAAGCAGAATGAAGGAAATGAAAGAAAATGGAGGGAGATGGAGGCTGAGCTACCATAATGCATTGCAAAGGGGGGGGGGGGGGAGGAATCAGACATGGAAAATAGAAAAAACAGAAAATATAACTGTGAACATGACTCTGACCGCTAGAGGGAGCCAAAACACTACAGACAAATAAAGGTATGAATATATCAGTTCCTGCATACTCATACTACTGAGAAAACTGCAAATTATGCAAACAGATAATTAATCAGAGGTAACAAATTAGTTGGCGGAGACAGAATAGGGCCTACTATCTGAATACACAGGTTCTACCAGGGCCTGGTAGTCTTTACCGCTGAGGCCTATTGCTGCCCAACACCAGATTAACATTTCACTCCTGAGGGGTTTTGCAATGGCGATCGGATCACGCACTGTGACACATCCAACTTCTCCACCAGATAATTCTACCTGTTGTATCTGCATCAGGGCTCTGATTTCTTTTTGCTGGACATGCTGCTCACTGGAACCAGCAGTTTCGGCCACCTGTTGTAACAAGACAGTAACCTTGGCAAGACAGTTTTCTATGACATTGGTACCAATGGTCATCATGGAGTTACATTCTCATCGGTCAATATCTGCAATCACCAGTCCTTGGGCCTTCAATTCTACCCACCCACATTAATGGTGACCTCCTTGTACCCCACCTGTGGCAAAGGCTGACCATTACTGGCTACTATTGTCAAATCACTATGTGGGCTACAGGTAATATCAGAGTCAGCCCAGTACCGTTTGTAGAGAATGTAAGGCGTAGTCGTGACCTGAGAGCCGGTGTCCAGTAAAGAATTCATCTGGATTCCGTTTATCACAATGGGGAGGATCGGTCATCCTCTGACGTACTTGGCTCGCCAGTTTTGTGGGCCTGGTCGTCCTACTCCTGGGGGTTGGCCCTCTGCACCAGGGGTCGCTCGTTTAAATGACAGTACCTTGCGATGTGTCCTGCCTGGTTACAGCGGTGGCAGATGGGTCGTCCTTCCTGATGATAACAGTCGTCTCTTCCTCTGATCGGTGGGATCCTCTTCTATCGTCACCAGAGGATGTCATCTGGACTGAAAGCTATCTGGATTTTCTCCTCTGGGGATTCCTGCAGGGACTGCGCAGTTCTGGCTAGTGCAGCTAACTTTTTAGTCAGTTCCTGGACCTGGAGGCGCAGTTCCGTTGATGGATCATCGTCCAGGATCTGTGCATCTGCCTCAAAGGGGACCTGATGACAGGGTGCCACCTCTTGGTGGTGATTGCTGGATGCCTAGGGGGCACTGTGCTGTGGTTGATGCAGCACCTGGATGGACCTGTCTTTAAATTGTGCAAAGTCCAGGTCAGGGTTTTGCAAGCCCAGGATGCGCAGCTGTGTCCTGTGGGTGCTGGACAGGAGTCCCTCAATGAACCGCTCCTTTAATAGTTTGTCCCCATCCTGCACGCTGTAAGGGTTAACCTGTTTAATGGTCTGTAGTGCCTCCTGGAGATTAAGGGCACAGTCCTGTATGCT
This sequence comes from Ranitomeya imitator, assembly GCF_032444005.1. Classification (NCBI taxonomy): domain Eukaryota; kingdom Metazoa; phylum Chordata; class Amphibia; order Anura; family Dendrobatidae; genus Ranitomeya; species Ranitomeya imitator. Next base: position 314,962 of record NW_027194872.1, read on the forward strand.
ATCCTGTGCTCTTTGTTTGCACCCGAAAAACCTCATTTTGATTTCTGCAGCGGTGTGGGTGTCAAAAGTGTTTTTAAGTTTGGCTAATATCTGCTTAACAGTTCTTGTTTCAATATCCGGCCAGGATTTCACTTCTCTTTGTGCTGCGTCAATTAATTGAGACAGAAAGAGAGAAAGAAAGAGAGAGACATTGTGTATGGGGCACCTCAGAGGCCAAGAGTGTCCAGGAACCTGTGAAGCTCGCAAGCAGGTAATGGACGAGGTCCGTGTGTTATGCTGACCGGGGTCAGAAGAGAGAGACATTGTGTATGGGCACCTCTGAGGCCAAGAGGTGTCCAGGAACCTGTGAAGGTCGCCAGCAGGTAACGGACGAGGTCCGTGTGTTATGCTGGCCGGGGTCAGAGGAGAGAGACATTGTGTATGGGGCACCTCTGAGGCCAAGAGTGTCCAGGAACCTGTGAAGGTCGCCAGCAGGTAACGGATGAGGTCCGTGTGTTATGCTGGCCGGGGTCAGAGGAGAGAGACATTGTGTATGGGGCACCTCTGAGGCCAAGAGGTGTCCAGGATCCTGTGAAGGTCGCCAGCAGGTAACGGATGAGGTCCGTGTGTTATGCTAATCGGGGTCAGAGGAGAGAGACATTGTGTATGGGGCATCTCTGAGGCCAAGAGGTGTCCAGGAACCTGTGAAGGTCGCCAGCAGGTAACGGATGAGGTCCGTGTGTTATGCTGCCCGGGGTCAGAGGAGAGAGACATTGTGTATGGGGCACCTCTGAGGCCAAGAGGTGTCCCGGATCCTGTGAAGGTCGCCAGCAGGTAACGGACGAGGTCCGTGTGTTATGCTGACCGGGGTCAGAGGGGAGAGACATTGTGTATGGGGCATCTCTGAGGCCAAGAGGTGTCCAGGATCCTGTGAAGGTCGCCAGCAGGTAACGGAGGAGGTCCGTGTGTTATGCTGACCGGGGTCAGAGGGGAGAGACATTGTGTATGGGGCATCTCTGAGGCCAAGAGGTGTCCAGGAACCTGTGAAGGTCGCCAACAGGTAACGGACGAGGTCCGTGTGTTATGCTGACCGGGGTCAGAGGGGAGAGACATTGTGTATGGGGCATCTCTGAGGCCAAGAGGTGTCCAGGATCCTGTGAAGGTCGCCAGCAGGTAACGGAGGAGGTCCGTGTGTTATGCTGACCGGGGTCAGAAGAGACAGACATTGTGTATGGGGCACCTCTGAGGCCAAGAGTGTCCAGGAACCTGTGAAGGTCGCCAGAAGGTAACGGATGAGGTCCGTGTGTTATGCTGACCGGGGTCAGAGGGGAGAGACATTGTGTATGGGGCATCTCTGAGGCCAAGAGGTGTTCAGGATCCTGTGAAGGTCGCCAGCAGGTAACGGAGGAGGTCCGTGTGTTATGCTGACCGGGGTCAGAGGGGAGAGACATTGTGTATGGGGCATCTCTGAGGCCAAGAGGTGTCCAGGATCCTGTGAAGGTCGCCAGCAGGTAACGGAGGAGGTCCGTGTGTTATGCTGACCGGGGTCAGAAGAGACAGACATTGTGTATGGGGCACCTCTGAGGCCAAGAGTGTCCAGGAACCTGTGAAGGTCGCCAGCAGGTAACGGACGAGTACCGTGTGTTATGTTGACCGGGGTCAGTGAGGTCCTGTAGTAAAGCTGAATATGTGCAGATGGTGTTCAAGCTGTTATCAAGTTCCTAAGGATGTGGTTTATAGTGCTGTGAAATAAACCTAAGAGACTGTTTGTGCTGCTCAGTTTATTCTGATAGACTTTCAGTCATACATGGACATTTATGTAGTGCTAAAATGCCTGGTTCTATCATTTGTTGTATTTGTTATACTTTGCTGCCATCTACTGGCCGTTGCTATATCACACTGTAATATTTGTTATGGCATTTTTCCCACAACACCTTTCTGTCTTTAGCTCCTCCTATCTTTTTCCTTCTCTTCCTGTTTTGTACTCCGTGCCATCTTGGAATACACATGTGCTGCAGAGCTGGAGAAGGATTCTCTTGTTACCTCTAACCTGAAGCTTCTATTATCTCTATCTGGTGATTCTGTAACAGCTCTAACCTACAGTCCTCATCTCACCAAGGTACTGTAAATAAACCTGTTGAATGTATCACTGCATCATCCTTCCGGATCACCACGCGCGGCTGATAGAGACTGGTGGCACAGGTTGGCGAGTAACGCTACCTGCCATTGCTTATATAATGATTTGTGATCACATCCCTCAGACACATCTCATCCACGTATATCGGTGGCAGAATAGTAACAAGAGACCTAAGTCTACAGTGTCTGTGTGCATATGCATTGTCTGCTAGCAAGTCTTAACCGTCCGCCATCTTAGCTAAAACATGTCCACAAAAAGCACCGTGGACCCATCTGCAAGTGAAGCACATCATGTTCCCGACACCATAGATGCTGCAGGAGCAGAGTCCACACTTACTGCAGAGCAGGACGTACGACCCAAACGTGTAACCAAGCCGACACAAAAGGCCAGAGAGAACTTTGAGACTACTAGAGACGAGTTCCATGATAACCTAGAACATTTATGGGGCAGAGTTGATCACTATTTAGCAGCTCTTCCACGTTACCACAGTGACGCTGCAGGTTTAATCACCACATTGAAGAGTTTATCTGCCGCCTATGATCGCTACCAGAGACTGTCTGCAAAGTTCATCACATTCCTGAGTAACTGTGACATGGAAGATGCCCCAGCAGAAGTAACGGAAAGGGAAACTCTTCTCCAAGAAAAGACCTCATTAGTGCGAGATGCCCAGGATAAAGCAGAACTCCGCATCGCTCACCTCCAAGAGGTTAGGTCACATCGCACAACATCGACCAAAATCACAGCTCGGTCTTCCAGATCATCTCACTCCAGGAAGTCAACATTGTCCGACAAGCTACTGGAGATCCGTGCAGCTGCAGAGGAAGCTAGAGTAAAAAGCTCCTTTGCTAAAAGGGAGGCTGAAGTGGAAGTGGAAGCTCAAAGAAACAAAGTGGAAGCTCAAAGAAACGAGATGGAAGCTCAAAGGAAATTAAAAATACTCCAAGCAGAAAGGGAAGAAGCAACAGCCCTTGCTAAACTGAAGGTCCTTGAACAAGCATTGGGACAAGAAGACAACTCGGACTGTCTTATTCCAGAAGAAATGGAGGACTCAGCTGATCGCACCTCTGACTACGTGCTAAGACATCTAACATCTGCACCAGCACCACCTCCAGTTTCTAACACGGATGCGCCCGCAAGTCAAGAAATGTCGCCACCTACTGCCGACAAGGTAACTTCCAGCACTAACTCACAATTTAGGCCACAGCCAGCGGACCCTATAGAGACTAAACCACAGTTTAACCCTTATGACGCATAATTTCGTCCTGATTTGTCGCAGTCATATAAGCCAGAGAACTTACATTCCCTACGGATACCACAAGTTCATCCTGCAACAATGACCGGGAGATCGGACATGTCTGACTTCGCCAGATACATGATTCGCCGGGAGTTAATAAACATTAGTCTCTCAAAGTTTGATGATCGTGCTGAGAATTATAGAGCCTTGAAATCCACCTTTCAAGCAGTGATCCAAGACCTTAATCTCACCGGCAAGGAACAACTGGATTTGCTTGTTAACTGGTTAGGCCCTGAATCAGCAGAGCGCATAAAGACAATAAGGGCAGTTCATGTGGACTAATCAGATGCAGGTCTTATTGCAGCCTGGGAGAGACTGGAACAAACCTATGGCAGCTCAGAAGCTATAGAATGTGCCTTATTTAAAAGACTGCAAACCTTCCCAAAGATAACTAACAAGGACAATAGAAAACTTCAAGATCTGAGCGACCTGCTAAAGGAAATAGAATTGGCAAAATTAGACCCACGTCTCTCAGGACTGAGCTACCTAGATACTGCTCATGGCGTTAATCCAATAGTGTCCAAGTTGCCACACGGCATGCAGGATAAATGGGCAGACCACGGCTCACGGTATAAAAGGCAGCATGATGTGTCCTTTCCCCCCTTTTCATATTTTTCCAGGTTCATCAGTGACCAAGCTCGGAAGAAGAATGATCCCAGCTTCGACTTCACTGAGCCTACTCCACCAGCATCATCATCATCTACAAGGTATGATAACATTGCCAAACGTAGAGATTCAAGGAACACAGTATCTGTGAGAAAGACTGACGTTCCACTTACTACACCTGCCTTCACTAAGACAAATAATGTTGCTCCTAAAGTCATGGACAGTAACCGTATGTGCCCTATCCACAAAAGGCCTCACCCACTTAAAGAATGCCGTGGATTCAGAGCAAGGAATTTGCAGGAGCGTAAAGATACCCTCAAGGAGCTTGGGATATGTTATAAGTGTTGCACCTCCTCAGACCACCTCGCTAAGGAGTGTAAGGCCGCCATTAAGTGCACTGAATCCAGCAGTGATAAACACGTCACAGCCATGCATCCCACACCAGCTCCACACAACTCACAACCTTCTGCAGCATCTAACCCTGCTCAAAAGCATGGCGGGGAGCCACAGGTCTGTGACCCAACAGCAACTGCTGTTTCCTCCTCATGTACTGAGGTATGTGGAGAAGGGACTGATCCTAAATGCTGTGCCAAGGTATGTCTGATTAAGGTCTATCCAGAAGGACAACCGGACAAGGTCTCCAAAATGTATGCCATAATAGATGAGCAAAGTAACCGATCTCTAGCAAGGCCCAAATTCTTTGAGATCTTCAACATAAAGGGACAAACGACTCCATACACCCTCAACACCTGCTCTGGTCGTATTGAGACTTCTGGCAGGAGAGCCTCTGGGTACATAGTCTCTTCAATCAAGGGAAACGTGCATATACCCTTGCCAACCCTAACTGAATGTGACCAGAAACCTGATAACAGGGAGGAGATTCCCACTCCGGAAGCCGCACTTCATCATCGCCACTTGAGGCACCTGACTAATGAAATTCCTCCTCTGGACATGAATGCTGATATTCTAATCCTACTCGGAAGGGACATTCTGAAGGTCCACAAGGTACGCCAACAATGCAATGGCCCAGATGATGCTCCATACGCCCAAAGACTCGACCTAGGCTGGGTAATCGTGGGCGATGTATGTCTGGATAGGAGTCACAAGGCATCCGAAGTCAACGCCTGTAAAACGTATGTGCTCCAAAATGGTCGCGCAACTCACTTTAAGCCATGCCTTCATCACTACGAAGTGAAAGAGAGGTTCTCTGATTGCATCCAGGAGCCTGACATCATTCCCACTCCCTACGGTGATGACTTAGGGAGAACAGTGTTTCACACAACAAAAGATGACAACAAAGTCGCCTTATCCATAGAAGACAAGGAGTTTCTTAAAATTATGGACAGTGGATTCTTCAAAAATGAATCGGACCGCTGGGCTGCTCCCTTACCCTTCAAGGCTTCAAGGACCAGGCTTCCTAACAACAGAGAACAGGCCTTATCTAGATTCATCTCACTGCAGAGAACATTAAGGAACAAGCCTGAAATGAAAGAACATTTCATAGCTTTTATGGACAAGATATTTCGCAATGATCACGCAGAGCCAGCTCCACCATTGCAAGCTGATGAAGAATGCTGGTATCTCCCTTCCTTTGGAGTGTATCATCCAAGAAAGCCGAAACAAATCAGGGTGGTGTTTGATTCAAGCGCCAAACATGACGGTGTATCTCTGAATGACGTTCTCCTCACTGGTCCGAACCTGACTAACAACCTGGTGGGAGTGCTCATGAGATTCAGAAAGGAACCGGTCGCCATTACCGCCGACATCGAACAAATGTTCCATTGTTTCATCGTGCAACAAGATCACAGAAATTATCTCCGTTTTCTATGGCACCGAGACAACGACACCAACAAGGAAATGATCGAATACCGCATGAAGGTGCACGTTTTCGGAAACAGTCCTTCTCCTGCAGTCGCTACCTACGGCCTACGTAGGACCGCCTCCGATGGTGCAGCAGAGTTCGGGAAGGATGCTCAACAGTTCGTTGAAAAGGACTTCTACGTGGACGACGGTCTTAAATCCCTTCCTACAGTGGAGGAAGCCATAGATCTGCTCCAACGGACACAAGGTATGCTTTCTAAAGCTCATTTAAGATTGCATAACATTGCCTCCAATAGTGCTGTTGTCATGAAGGCCTTTCACCCTAATGATCATGCCGCAGAATTTAGGGACTTGAACCTAGGCTCAGACAATCCACCAGTACAGAGAAGTCTAGGCCTGAGGTGGAACTTGCTAAATGACTCCTTCAGCTTTCAGGTTAGTGGTGCAGAAAAACCATTTACTAAGCGTGGGGTTCTGTCAGTGGTGAACAGTCTATATGATCCACTTGGGTTTGTCGCACCCCTGACTATACAAGGCAAGCTCCTGCTGAGACAACTCTCAGAGTACATTAAGGACTGGGATATACCACTCCCTGCGGACAAACAACTAAAGTGGAAGTCATGGAGAGAATCTCTTTGCGCCTTGGATAAGATCCACATACCACATTGTTACACTCCAGCATCCCTAACTACAAGTCAAAGGAAGGAGATTCATGTATTCGCTGATGCCTCCACTGAAGCTATTGCCGCTGTCGCTTACTTGAAGGTTGTAGACTCTAACAATGAAGCCCATGTTGGATTTCTGTTTGGAAAGGCTAAACTGGCTCCTAAACCCGAGCACACCATACCCAGACTCGAGCTCTGTGGGGCTGTACTAGCCATAGAGATTGCAGACTTCATACAGAGCGAACTAGCTATTCACGTGGATGACATAAGATTCTACACAGACAGTAAGGTAGTTCTGGGCTACATATACAACCAGACGAAACGCTTCTACGTCTATGTCAGTAACCGAATGGAAAGGATCAGGAAATCCTCCAAACCCCAGCAATGGCAGCACGTCCCATCCCATCTTAACCCTGCGGACCTTGCTACTAGACCAGTGTCTATTGGTGCCTTCGCAAGCTCTTCTTGGTTGACAGGACTGGAGTTCCTTCACGAACAGTGCAAAGAGACTGCCGCTGAAGACAGCTTCAGCCTTGAGGATCCAGATGTCGACCCAGAGATCCGTCCTGATGTCAGCACCTTCATCACCAAACTCAAGGAGGAGGTTGGCTTGGACTGTCGGCGTTTTGATCGCTTCTCAAGATGGACGAGGCTGGTTCGTGCCATTGCAAGGTTAGTACACATTGTACAATGCTATCGCAATAAGGACAGTAACACTGATTGTCATGGTTGGCATATCTGCCATAAGCCTCTCTCTGCAGAAGACATTGCTCTGAGTGAACTCATTGTGATACGCAATGTGCAGCAGAATGTTTTTCACAAGGAACTGGAATCTATGCTGATGGACTCAAATCTTTCAAGACTCACTCACGAGACCTTGATCACTTTCTTAGCAGAAGTCTCTGCTATAGTAAACTCAAGACCACTTGTACCCATATCTACGGATCCAGAATCTCCTTCAATTCTCACTCCGGCAACTCTCCTCACCCAGAAACTTGGAACTGTTCCTAACCCGCCTGAAGACTCTGTGTCCGGTAACAAATATCAGAGACGGTGGAAATATGTGCAACATCTGGCTAATTGTTTCTGGAATAGATGGAGAAGTAGTACCTGACACTTCTCCAAAAACGAAGAAAATGGCAACACGTAAAGCCAAATTTACAAGTAGGAGATATTATCCTCATGAAAGACCAGAAGGAGGAAAGAAGCACATGGCCTATGGGACTTATCTCTAAAACCTTTCCAAGTGACGATGGCAAGGTACGCAAGGTAGAAGTGACAGTTACTAAGCAAGGTGACCCCAAAACTTTCATTAGGCCTATATCAGAGATTATTTTACTCATACCGGTTGAGGATTGATTATCCATCCAATCAGTAGGAACTCTTTCAAGGAACTTCAACCTTTGGATTACAAATGGGTTGGAGACAGTTTGGCCTAGCGCGGCTTCTCCAATCCGAAGATGGGTTATCCTTTGGATTACTTCAAGAAATCGTTCTAGACTTGTTATTCAATATGTTATTGTTGCATTGCATGCGTTGTTTTTATCTTACAGGTTGAGGTATCCCTCCATGCACTTCTGGTGAGCACTCCCAATTCGAGACTTATGGTATAGTGAAATCCAAGGATTTCAGACGGGGAGTGTGCTGCTCAGTTTATTATGATAGACTTTCAGCCATACATGGACATTATGTAGTGCTAATAAGCCTGGTTCTATCATTTGTTATACTTTGCTGCCATCTACTGGCCGTTTGCTATATCACTGTAATATTTGTTATGGAATTCTCCCACAACACCTTTCTGTCTTTAGCTCCTCCTATCTTTTTCCTTCTCTTCCTGTTTTTGTACTCCGTGCCATCTTGGATCCCACATGTGCTGCAGAGCTGGAGAAAGGATTCTCTTGTTACCTCTAACCTGAAGCTTCTATTCTCTCTATCTGGTGATTCTGTAACAGCTCTAACCTACAGTCCTCACTCTCACCAAGGTACTGTAAATAAACCTGTTGAATGTATCACTGCATCATCCTTCCGGATCACCACGCGCGGCTGATAGAGACTGGTGGCACAGGTTGGCGAGTAACGCTACCTGCCATTGTTAATATAGCGATTTGTGATCACATCCCTCAGACACATCTCATCCACGTATATCGGTGGCAGAATACTGATATTCTAATCCTACTCGGAAGGGACATTCTGAAGGTCCACAAGGTACGCCAACAATGCAATGGCCCAGATGATGCTCCATACGCCCAAAGACTCGACCTAGGCTGGGTAATCGTGGGCGATGTATGTCTGGATAGGAGTCACAAGGCATCCGAAGTCAACGCCTGTAAAACGTATGTGCTCCAAAATGGTCGCGCAACTCACTTTAAGCCATGCCTTCATCACTACGAAGTGAAAGAGAGGTTCTCTGATTGCATCCAGGAGCCTGACATCATTCCCACTCCCTACGGTGATGACTTAGGGAGAACAGTGTTTCACACAACAAAAGATGACAACAAAGTCGCCTTATCCATAGAAGACAAGGAGTTTCTTAAAATTATGGACAGTGGATTCTTCAAAAATGAATCGGACCGCTGGGCTGCTCCCTTACCCTTCAAGGCTTCAAGGACCAGGCTTCCTAACAACAGAGAACAGGCCTTATCTAGATTCATCTCACTGCAGAGAACATTAAGGAACAAGCCTGAAATGAAGGAACATTTCATAGCCTTTATGGACAAGATATTTCGCAATGATCACGCAGAGCCAGCTCCACCATTGCAAGCTGATGAAGAATGCTGGTATCTACCTTCCTTTGGAGTGTATCATCCAAGAAAGCCGAAACAAATCAGAGTGGTGTTCGATTCAAGCGCCAAACATGACGGCGTATCTCTGAATGACGTTCTCCTCACTGGTCCGAACCTGACTAACAACCTGGTGGGAGTGCTCATGAGATTCAGAAAGGAACCGGTCGCCATTACCGCCGACATCGAACAAATGTTCCATTGTTTCATCGTGCAACAAGATCACAGAAATTATCTCCGTTTTCTATGGCACCGAGACAATGACACCAACAAGGAAATGATCGAATACCGCATGAAGGTGCACGTTTTCGGAAACAGTCCTTCTCCTGCAGTCGCTACATACGGCCTACGTAGGACCGCCTCCAATGGTGCAGCAGAGTTCGGGAAGGATGCCCAACAGTTCGTTGAAAAGGACTTCTACGTGGACAACGGTCTTAAATCCCTTCCTACAGTGGAGGAAGCCATAGATCTGCTCCAACGGACACAAGGTATGCTTTCTAAAGCTCATTTAAGATTGCATAAAATTGCCTCCAATAGTGCTGTTGTCATGAAGGCCTTTCACCCTAATGATCATGCCGCAGAATTTAGGGACTTGAACCTAGGCTCAGACAATTCACCAGTACAGAGAAGTCTAGGCCTGAGGTGGAACTTGCTAAATGACTCCTTCAGCTTTCAGGTTAGTGGTGCAGAAAAACCATTTACTAAGCGTTGGGTTCTGTCAGTGGTGAACAGTCTATATGATCCACTTGGGTTTGTCGCACCCCTGATTATACAAGGCAAGCTCCTGCTGAGACAACTTTCAGAGTACATTAAGGACTGGGATATACCACTCCCTGCAGACAAACAACTAAAGTGGAAGTCATGGAGAGAATCTCTTTGTACCTTGGATAAGATCCACATACCACGTTGTTACACTCTGGCATCCCTAACTACAAGTCAAAGGAAGGAGATTCATGTATTCGCTGATGCCTCCACTGAAGCTATTGCCGCTGTCGCTTACTTGAAGGTTGTAGACTCTAACAATGAAGCCCATGTTGGATTTCTGTTTGGAAAGGCTAAACTGGCTCCTAAACCCGAGCACACCATACCCAGACTCGAGCTCTGTGGGGCTGTACTAGCCATAGAGATTGCAGACTTCATACAGAGTGAACTAGCTATTCACGTGGATGACACAAAATTCTACACAGACAGTAAAGTAGTTCTGGGCTACATATACAACCAGACGAAACGCTTCTACGTCTATGTCAGTAACCGAGTGGAAAGGATCAGGAAATCCTCCAGACCCCAGCAATGGCAGCACGTCCAATCCCATCTTAACCCTGCGGACCTTGCTACTAGACCAGTGTCTATTGGTGCCTTCGCAAGCTCTTCTTGGTTGACAGGACCGGAGTTCCTTCACGAACAGTGCAAAGAGACTGCCGCTGAAGACAGCTTCAGCCTTGAGGATCCAGATGTCGACCCAGAGATCCGTCCTGATGTCAGCACCTTCATCACCAAATTCAAGGAGAAGGTTGGCTTGGACTGTCAGCGTTTTGATCACTTCTCAAGATGGACGAGGCTGGTTCGTGCCATTGCAAGGTTAGTACACATTGTACAATGCTATCGCAATAAGGACAGTAACACTGATTGTCACGGTTGGCATATCTGCCATAAGCCTCTCTCTGCAGAAGACATTGCTCTGAGTGAACTCATTGTGATACGCAATGTGCAGCAGAATGTTTTTCACAAGGAACTGGAATGTATACGTAAAAAACAAGACGTTCCTAAAAACAGCCCCATTGTCAACTTAAACCCAGTAATTGACGAAAGGTGTTTATTGAGAGTTGGTGGTCGTTTAAACAAAGCTAAATTGGATGAGGCAGAAAAGAATCCTCTAATTATTCCTGGTCATCACCATATCACCACTCTACTTATACGACATTACCATGAAAAAATCAAACATCAAGGCAGACACTTCACTGAAGGTGCCTTAAGAGCTGCAGGCCTCTGGATTGTGGGAGCAAAGAGACCGGTTTCCCATTTAATTCATCATTGTGTTCAGTGTCGTAAGACAAGAGGAAAACTGCAACAACAACAGATGTCTGATTTGCCTGCTGATAGGACAAGCACAGAGCCCCCATTTACCTATGTTGGCTTGGACGTTTTTGGCCCATGAGCAGTCGCTGCACGTCGGACCAGAGGCGGGCATGCGGAAAGTAAACGTTGGCCAGTGTTGTTCACGTGCATGAGTGTACGAGCAATACACATAGAAGTGATAGAGTCCATGGATTCCTCCAGTTTCATTAATGCCCTAAGACGATTCTTCTCCATCAGAGGACCAGTAAAACAACTAAGATCTGATTGTGGAACGAACTTTGTAGGTGCCTGTCGAGAACTACAACTGAATTCAACAACAGTCCAGAACTTCTTGACAACCAATGGCTGTTCCTGGGTCTTCAATCCTCCTCATGCTTCCCATATGGGCGGATCATGGGAAAGAATGATAGGCATTACTCGTCGGATACTGGAATCTATGCTGATGGACTCAAATCTTTCAAGACTCACTCACGAGACCTTGACCACTTTTTTAACAGAAGTCTCTGCTATAGTAAACTCAAGACCACTTGTACCCATATCTACGGATCCAGAATCTCCTACAATTCTCACTCCGGCAACTCTCCTCACCCAGAAACTTGGAACTGTTCCAAACCCGCCTGAAGACTCTGTGTCCGGTAACAAATATCAGAGACGGTGGAAATATGTGCAACATCTGGTTAATTGTTTCTGGAATAGATGGAAGAGGGAGTACCTGACACTTCTCCAAAAACGAAGAAAATGGCAACAAGTAAAGCCAAATTTACAAGTAGGAGACATTATCCTCATGAAAGACCAGAAGGAGGAAAGAAGCACATGGCCTATGGGACTTATATCTAAAACCTTTCCAAGTGACGATGGCAAGGTACGCAAGGTAGAAGTGACAGTTACTCAGCAAGGTGACCCCAAAACTTTCATTAGGCCTATATCAGAGATTATCTTACTCATACCGGTTGAGTATTGATTATCCATCCAATCAGTAGGGACTCTTTCAAGGAACTTCAACCTTTGGATTACAAATGGGTTGGAGACAGTTTGGCCTAGTGCGGCTTCTCCAATCCGAAGATGGGTTATCCGTTGGATTACTTCAAGAACTCGTTATAGACATTTGTCTATCTTGTTATTCAATATGTTATTGTTGCATTGCATGCGTTGTTTTTAGCTTACAGGTTGAGGTATCCCTCCATGCACTTCTGGTAAACACTTCCAATTTGAGACTGGTATAGTGAAATCCGAGGATTTCAGACGGGGAGTGTGCTGCTCAGTTTATTCTGATAGACTTTCAGTCATACATGGACATTTATGTAGTGCTAAAATGCCTGGTTCTATCATTTGTTGTATTTGTTATACTTTGCTGCCATCTACTGGCCGTTGCTATATCACACTGTAATATTTGTTATGGCATTTTTCCCACAACACCTTTCTATCTTTAGCTCCTCCTATCTTTTTTCTTCTCTTCCTGTTTTGTACTCCGTGCCATCTTGGAATACACATGTGCTGCAGAGCTGGAGAAGGATTCTCTTGTTACCTCTAACCTGAACCTTCTATTATCTCTATCTGGTGATTCTGTAACAGCTCTAACCTACAGTCCTCACTCTCACCAAGGTACTGTAAATAAACCTGTTGAATGTATCACTGCATCATCCTTCCGGATCACCACGCGCGGCTGATAGAGACTGGTGGCACAGGTTGGTGAGTAACGCTACCTGCCATTGTTTATATAGCAATTTGTGATCACATCCCTCAGACACATCTCATCCACATATATCGGTGGCAGAATACTGTTTTTGTAAGAAAACCGAACCTGTATGCGTTATTACGGTACCAAGCGAGTGTCCCCCAAGACACGAAGTAGGGGAAACGCTACATCAGTTATCACTGTGTTATCGGTGGTGTTACATAGGACTGCAGGTGACATCTACTACATTATCTGTACTCAGAGTTATCACTGTGTTATCGGTGCTGTTACATAGGACTGCAGGTGACATCGCTTACATTATCTGTAGTCAGTTATCACTGTGTTATCTGTGGTGTTACATAGGACTGCAGGTGACATCTACTACATTATCTGTACTCAGAGAGTTATCACTGTGTTGTCAGTGGTGTTACATAGGACTGCAGGTGACATCTACTACATTATCTGTACTCAGTGAGTTATCACTGTGTTATCTGTGGTGTTACATAGGACTGCAGGTGACATCTACTACATTATCTGTACTCAGAGAGATATCACTGTGTTATCGGTGGTGTTACACAGGGCTGCAGGTGACATCTACTACATCATCTGTACTCGGAGAGTTATCACTGTGTTATCTGTGGTGTTACATAGGACTGCAGGTGACATTTACTACATTATCTGTACTCAGAGAGCTATCACTGTGTTATCGGTGGTGTTACACAGGGCTGCAGGTGACATCTACTACATCATCTGTACTCGGAGAGTTATCACTGTGTTGTCAGTGGTGTTACATAGGACTGCAGGTGACATACTCAGAGAGTTATCACTGTGTTATCTGTGGTGTTACATCATTGTGTTACCTGTGGTGTTACATAGGACTGCAGGTGACATACTCAGAGAGTTATCACTGTGTTATCTGTGATGTTACATAGGACTGCGGGCGGCTGGGCAGTAGCCCATTTTCGGGCCCAGGTCGGATTACCTCCCAGCTCTGGGTTCGGTGCTTTCCTCCGGTCAGACCACGTCGCTCCCGGGAGGAGATGAGGCACAATCTCTTGTCCTTCGCCTCTGAAGCCGTTGCCACAGTTCCCGGCGTGTGCGATAATAAGCCGTTGAGTGCGCGGCAATCTGCGGGGATTTAGCTGTGGGGCCGCTGGATTTGGGGATAGACTGGTGTTAGCCGCGCTCCGTTTGTCATTACAAGGTGGTTATGAGGAATCATCATGTTTTCAGGAATCGGGGTCAGAGAAGCTTCCAGAAGGTCAGAGGTCGGCGGCGTCTTATCCCAGTGTTATTGGCTCCATATCAGGGGATTAGGAGTAATGCCGAGATCTGACATCGCTGCAGCATCCAGTAACCCCTCAGTGCCGGGCGGCGTCTGCAGGACCCTCACCCGGTCTGTGCCCCCCGAGGAGCTGCGCTATGTCCCCGAGGTCACACAATAAATGTCTCCAACTAAAGTTCAGTGCTAAACACTGTAAAGCAAGGCTAATATTAACAACAATTGTATTTATATAGCACCAACATATTCCGCCGCGCCGTACATTAGAGTGGACTCGTACACAAAATAAACACATCACAGAAAGACAATCAACAATCAATTTAATCAGCAGATACAGGAGGATCGGGGGTCCGGGTACCCCAAGCTACAGACTATGAGGAACTAGAGGGGACACGAGGGGGGATGGTGACAGTTACATGTACTGTACGGTGCGACCATCAATGTAATAAATAGGGGGGACACGAGGGGGGGATGGTGACAGTTACATGTACTGTACGGTGCGACCATCAATGTAATAAATAGAGGGGACACGAGGGGGGGATGGTGACAGTTACATGTACTGTACGGTGCAACCATCAATGTAATAAATAGGGGGGACACGAGGGGGGGATGGTGACAGTTACATGTACTGTACGGTGCGACCATCAATGTAATAAATAGAGGGGACACGAGGGGGGGATGGTGACAGTTACATGTACTGTACGGTGCAACCATCAATGTAATAAATAGAGGGGACACGAGGGGGGGATGGTGACAGTTACATGTACTGTACGGTCCGACCATCAATGTAATAAATAGAGGGGACACGAGGGGGGATGGTGACAGTTACATGTACTGTACGGTGCGACCATCAATGTAATAAATAGGGGGGACACGAGGGGGGATGGTGACAGTTACATATACTGTACGGTCCGACCATCAATGTAATAAATAGAGGGGACACGAGGGGGGATGGTGACAGTTACATGTACGGTCCGACCATCAATGTAATAAATAGAGGGGACACGAGGGGGGGTGGTGACAGTTACATGTACTGTACGGTGCGACCATCAATGTAATAAATAGGGGGGACACGAGGGGGGATGGTGACAGTTACATATACTGTACGGTCCGACCATCAATGTAATAAATAGAGGGGACACGAGGGGGGATGGTGACAGTTACATGTACGGTCCGACCATCAATGTAATAAATAGAGGGGACACAAGGGGGGATGGTGACAGTTACATGTACTGTACGGTGCGACCATCAATGTAATAAATAGAGGGGACACGAGGGGGGGATGGTGACAGTTACATGTACTGTACGGTGCGACCATCAATGTAATAAATAGAGGGGACACGAGGGGGGGATGGTGACAGTTACATGTACTGTACGGTCCGACCATCAATCTAATAAATAGGGGGGACACGAGGGGGGGATGGTGACAGTTACATGTACTGTACGGTCCGACCATCAATGTAATAAATAGAGGGGACACGAGGGGGGGATGGTGACAGTTACATGTACTGTACGGTCCGACCATCAATGTAATAAATAGAGGGGACACGAGGGGGGGTGGTGACAGTGACATGTACTGTTCGGTGCGACCATCAATGTAATAAATAGGGGGACACGAGGGGGGGATGGTGACAGTTACATGTACTGTACGGTCCGACCATCAATGTAATAAATAGAGGGGACACGAGGGGGGGATGGTGACAGTTACATGTACTGTACGGTCCGACCATCAATGTAATAAATAGGGGGGACACGAGGGGGGGATGGTGACAGTTACATATATTGTACGGTCCGACCATCAATGTAATAAATAGAGGGGACACGAGGGGGGGATGGTGACAGTTACATGTACTGTACGGTCCGACCATCAATGTAATAAATAGAGGGGACACGAGGGGGGATGGTGACAGTTACGTGTACTGTACGGTCCGACCATCAATGTAATAAATAGAGGGGACACGAGGGGGGGATGGTGACAGTTACATGTACTGTTCGGTGCGACCATCAATGTAATAAATAGGGGGACACGAGGGGGGGATGGTGACAGTTACATGTACTGTACGGTGCGACCATCAATGTAATAAATAGAGGGGACACGAGGGGGGATGGTGACAGTTACATGTACTGTACGGTCAGACCATCTATGTAATAAATAGAGGAGACACGAGGTGGGGATGGTGACAGTTACATGTACTGTACGGTTCGACCATCTATGTAATAAATAGAGGGGACACGAGGGGGGGATGGTGACAGTTACATGTACTGTACGGTGCGACCATCAATGTAATAAATAGAGGGGACACGAGAGGGGGATGGTGACAGTTACATGTACTGTACGATCCGACCATCAATGTAATAAATAGAGGGGACACGAGGGGGGGATGGTGACAGTTACATGTACTGTACGGTGCGACCATCAATGTAATAAATAGGGGGGACACGAGGGGGGAAGGTGACAGTTACATGTACTGTATGGTCCGACCATCAATGTACTAAATAGAGGGGACACGAGGGGGGGATGGTGACAGTTACATGTACTGTACAGTCCGACCATCAATGTAATAAATAGAGGGGACACGAGGGGGGATGGTGACAGTTACATGTACTGTACGGTCCGACCATCTATGTAATAAATAGAGGGGACACGAGGGGGGATGGTGACAGTTACATGTACTGTACGGTGCAACCACCAATGTAATAAATAGGGGGGACACGAGGGGGGGATGGTGACAGTTACATGTACTGTACGGTGCGACCATCAATGTAATAAATAGGGGGGACACGAGGGGGGGATGGTGACAGTTACATGTACTGTACGGTGCGACCATCAATGTAATAAATAGAGGGGACACGAGGGGGGATGGTGACAGTTACATGTACTGTACGGTGCGACCATCAATGTAATAAATAGGGGGGACACGAGGGGGGGATGGTGACAGTTACATGTACTGTACGGTGCGACCATCAATGTAATAAATAGAGGGGACACGAGGGGGGATGGTGACAGTTACATGTACTGTACGGTGCAACCATCAATGTAATAAATAGAGGGGACACGAGGGGGGATGGTGACAGTTATATGTACTGTACGGTCTGATCATCAATGTAATAAATAGGGGGGACACGAGGGGGGATGGTGACAGTTACATGTACTGTACGGTGCGACCATCAATGTAACAAATAGGGGGGACACGAGGGGGGGATGGTGACAGTTACATGTACTGTACGGTGCGACCATCAATGTAATAAATAGGGGGGACACGAGGGGGAGATGGTGACAGTTACATGTACTGTACGGTGCGACCATCAATGTAATAAATAGAGGGGACACAAGGGGGGATGGTGACAGTTACATGTACTGTACGGTGCGACCATCAATGTAATAAATAGAGGGGACACGAGGGGGGGATGGTGACAGTTACATGTACTGTACGGTGCGACCATCAATGTAATAAATAGAGGGGACACGAGGGGGGGATGGTGACAGTTACATGTACTGTACGGTCCGACCATCAATCTAATAAATAGGGGGGACACGAGGGGGGGATGGTGACAGTTACATGTACTGTACGGTCCGACCATCAATGTAATAAATAGAGGGGACACGAGGGGGGGATGGTGACAGTTACATGTACTGTACGGTCCGACCATCAATGTAATAAATAGAGGGGACACGAGGGGGGGTGGTGACAGTGACATGTACTGTACGGTCCGACCATCAATGTAATAAATAGAGGGGACACGAGGGGGGGATGGTGACAGTTACATGTACTGTACGGTCAGACCATCTATGTAATAAATAGAGGAGACACGAGGGGGGATGGTGACAGTTACATGTACTGTTCGGTGCGACCATCAATGTAATAAATAGGGGGACACGAGGGGGGGATGGTGACAGTTACATGTACTGTACGGTGCGACCATCAATGTAATAAATAGAGGGGACACGAGGGGGGATGGTGACAGTTACATGTACTGTTCGGTGCGACCATCAATGTAATAAATAGGGGGACACGAGGGGGGGATGGTGACAGTTACATGTACTGTACGGTGCGACCATCAATGTAATAAATAGAGGGGACACGAGGGGGGATGGTGACAGTTACATGTACTGTACGGTCAGACCATCTATGTAATAAATAGAGGAGACACGAGGTGGGGATGGTGACAGTTACATGTACTGTACGGTTCGACCATCTATGTAATAAATAGAGGGGACACGAGGGGGGGATGGTGACAGTTACATGTACTGTACGGTGCGACCATCAATGTAATAAATAGAGGGGACACGAGAGGGGGATGGTGACAGTTACATGTACTGTACGATCCGACCATCAATGTAATAAATAGAGGGGACACGAGGGGGGGATGGTGACAGTTACATGTACTGTACGGTGCGACCATCAATGTAATAAATAGGGGGGACACGAGGGGGGAAGGTGACAGTTACATGTACTGTATGGTCCGACCATCAATGTACTAAATAGAGGGGACACGAGGGGGGGATGGTGACAGTTACATGTACTGTACAGTCCGACCATCAATGTAATAAATAGAGGGGACACGAGGGGGGATGGTGACAGTTACATGTACTGTACGGTCCGACCAACTATGTAATAAATAGAGGGGACACGAGGGGGGATGGTGACAGTTACATGTACTGTACGGTGCGACCACCAATGTAATAAATAGGGGGGACACGAGGGGGGGATGGTGACAGTTACATGTACTGTACGGTGCGACCATCAATGTAATAAATAGGGGGGACACGAGGGGGGGATGGTGACAGTTACATGTACTGTACGGTGCGACCATCAATGTAATAAATAGAGGGGACACGAGGGGGGATGGTGACAGTTACATGTACTGTACGGTGCGACCATCAATGTAATAAATAGGGGGGACACGAGGGGGGGATGGTGACAGTTACATGTACTGTACGGTGCGACCATCAATGTAATAAATAGGGGGGACACGAGGGGGGAAGGTGACAGTTACATGTACTGTATGGTCCGACCATCAATGTACTAAATAGAGGGGACACGAGGGGGGGATGGTGACAGTTACATGTACTGTACAGTCCGACCATCAATGTAATAAATAGAGGGGACACGAGGGGGGATGGTGACAGTTACATGTACTGTACGGTCCGACCATCTATGTAATAAATAGAGGGGACACGAGGGGGGATGGTGACAGTTACATGTACTGTACGGTGCGACCACCAATGTAATAAATAGGGGGGACACGAGGGGGGGATGGTGACAGTTACATGTACTGTACGGTGCGACCATCAATGTAATAAATAGGGGGGACACGAGGGGGGGATGGTGACAGTTACATGTACTGTACGGTGCGACCATCAATGTAATAAATAGAGGGGACACGAGGGGGGATGGTGACAGTTACATGTACTGTACGGTGCGACCATCAATGTAATAAATAGGGGGGACACGAGGGGGGGATGGTGACAGTTACATGTACTGTACGGTGTGACCATCAATGTAATAAATAGAGGGGACACGAGGGGGGATGGTGACAGTTACATGTACTGTACGGTGCAACCATCAATGTAATAAATAGAGGGGACACGAGGGGGGATGGTGACAGTTATATGTACTGTACGGTCTGATCATCAATGTAATAAATAGGGGGGACACGAGGGGGGATGGTGACAGTTACATGTTCTGTACGGTGCGACCATCAATGTAACAAATAGGGGGGACACGAGGGGGGGATGGTGACAGTTACATGTACTGTACGGTGCGACCATCAATGTAATAAATAGGGGGGACACGAGGGGGAGATGGTGACAGTTACATGTACTGTACGGTGCGACCATCAATGTAATAAATAGAGGGGACACAAGGGGGGATGGTGACAGTTACATGTACTGTACGGTGCAACCATCAATGTAATAAATAGAGGGGACACGAGGGGGGGATGGTGACAGTTACATGTACTGTACGGTGCGACCATCAATGTAATAAATAGAGGGGACACGAGGGGGGGATGGTGACAGTTACATGTACTGTACGGTCCGACCATCAATCTAATATATAGGGGGGACACGAGGGGGGGATGGTGACAGTTACATGTACTGTACGGTCCGACCATCAATGTAATAAATAGAGGGGACACGAGGGGGGGATGGTGACAGTTACATGTACTGTACGGTCCGACCATCAATGTAATAAATAGAGGGGACACGAGGGGGGGTGGTGACAGTGACATGTACTGTACGGTCCGACCATCAATCTAATAAATAGGGGGGACACGAGGGGGGATGGTGACAGTTACATATATTGTACGGTCCGACCATCAATGTAATAAATAGAGGGGACACGAGGGGGGGATGGTGACAGTTACATGTACTGTACGGTCCGACCATCAATGTAATAATTAGAGGGGACACGAGGGGGGGATGGTGACAGTTACATGTACTGTACGGTGCGACCATCAATGTAATAAATAGGGGGGACACGAGGGGGAGATGGTGACAGTTACATGTACTGTACGGTGCGACCATCAATGTAATAAATAGAGGGGACACAAGGGGGGATGGTGACAGTTACATGTACTGTACGGTGCGACCATCAATGTAATAAATAGAGGGGACACGAGGGGGGGATGGTGACAGTTACATGTACTGTACGGTGCGACCATCAATGTAATAAATAGAGGGGACACGAGGGGGGGATGGTGACAGTTACATGTACTGTACGGTCCGACCATCAATCTAATATATAGGGGGGACACGGGGGGGGATGGTGACAGTTACATGTACTGTACGGTCCGACCATCAATGTAATAAATAGAGGGGACACGAGGGGGGGATGGTGACAGTTACATGTACTGTACGGTCCGACCATCAATGTAATAAATAGAGGGGACACGAGGGGGGGTGGTGACAGTGACATGTACTGTACGGTCCGACCATCAATCTAATAAATAGGGGGGACACGAGGGGGGATGGTGACAGTTACATATATTGTACGGTCCGACCATCAATGTAATAAATAGAGGGGACACGAGGGGGGGATGGTGACAGTTACATGTACTGTACGGTCCGACCATCAATGTAATAAATAGAGGGGACACGAGGGGGGATGGTGACAGTTACATGTACTGTACGGTCCGACCATCAATGTAATAAATAGAGGGGACACGAGGGGGGGATGGTGACAGTTACATGTACTGTTCGGTGCGACCATCAATGTAATAAATAGGGGGACACGAGGGGGGGATGGTGACAGTTACATGTACTGTACGGTGCGACCGTCAATGTAATAAATAGAGGGGACACGAGGGGGGATGGTGACAGTTACATGTACTGTACGGTCAGACCATCTATGTAATAAATAGAGGAGACACGAGGTGGGGATGGTGACAGTTACATGTACTGTACGGTTCGACCATCTATGTAATAAATAGAGGGGACACGAGGGGGGGATGGTGACAGTTACATGTACTGTACGGTGCGACCATCAATGTAATAAATAGAGGGGACATGAGAGGGGGATGGTGACAGTTACATGTACTGTACGATCCGACCATCAATGTAATAAATAGAGGGGACACGAGGGGGGGATGGTGACAGTTACATGTACTGTACGGTGCAACCATCAATGTAATAAATAGGGGGGACACGAGGGGGGAAGGTGACAGTTACATGTACTGTACGGTCCGACCATCAATGTACTAAATAGAGGGAACACGAGGGGGGGATGGTGACAGTTACATGTACTGTACAGTCCGACCATCAATGTAATAAATAGAGGGGACACGAGGGGGGATGGTGACAGTTACATGTACTGTACGGTCCGACCATCTATGTAATAAATAGAGGGGACACGAGGGGGGATGGTGACAGTTACATGTACTGTACGGTGCGACCACCAATGTAATAAATAGGGGGGACACGAGGGGGGGATGGTGACAGTTACATGTACTGTACGGTGCGACCATCAATGTAATAAATAGGGGGGACACGAGGGGGGGATGGTGACAGTTACATGTACTGTACGGTGCGACCATCAATGTAATAAATAGAGGGGACACGAGGGGGGATGGTGACAGTTACATGTACTGTACGGTGCGACCATCAATGTAATAAATAGGGGGGACACGAGGGGGGGATGGTGACAGTTACATGTACTGTACGGTGCGACCATCAATGTAATAAATAGAGGGGACACGAGGGGGGATGGTGACAGTTACATGTACTGTACGGTCTGATCATCAATGTAATAAATAGGGGGGACACGAGGGGGGATGGTGACAGTTACATGTACTGTACGGTGCGACCATCAATGTAACAAATAGGGGGGACACGAGGGGGGGATGGTGACAGTTACATGTACTGTACGGTGCGACCATCAATGTAATAAATAGGGGGGACACGAGGGGGAGATGGTGACAGTTACATGTACTGTACGGTGCGACCATCAATGTAATAAATAGAGGGGACACGAGGGGGGATGGTGACAGTTACATGTACTGTACGG
Source organism: Ranitomeya imitator (assembly GCF_032444005.1). NCBI lineage: Eukaryota > Metazoa > Chordata > Amphibia > Anura > Dendrobatidae > Ranitomeya > Ranitomeya imitator. The sequence continues at coordinate 337,784 of NW_027194872.1, forward strand.
TGCGACCATCAATGTAATAAATAGGGGGGACACGAGGGGGGGATGGTGACAGTTACATGTACTGTACGGTGCGACCATCAATGTAATAAATAGAGGGGACACGAGGGGGGATGGTGACAGTTACATGTACTGTACGGTGCGACCATCAATGTAATAAATAGAGGGGACACGAGGGGGGATGGTGACAGTTACATGTACTGTACGGTCTGATCATCAATGTAATAAATAGGGGGGACACGAGGGGGGATGGTGACAGTTACATGTACTGTACGGTGCGACCATCAATGTAATAAATAGGGGGGACACGAGGGGGGGATGGTGACAGTTACATGTACTGTACGGTGCGACCATCAATGTAATAAATAGAGGGGACACGAGGGGGGATGGTGACAGTTACATGTACTGTATGGTGCAACCATCAATGTAATAAATAGAGGGGACACGAGGGGGGATGGTGACAGTTACATGTACTGTACGGTCTGATCATCAATGTAATAAATAGGGGGGACACGAGGGGGGATGGTGACAGTTACATGTACTGTACGGTGCGACCATCAATGTAACAAATAGGGGGGACACGAGGGGGGGATGGTGACAGTTACATGTACTGTACGGTGCGACCATCAATGTAATAAATAGGGGGGACACGAGGGGGAGATGGTGACAGTTACATGTACTGTACGGTGCGACCATCAATGTAATAAATAGAGGGGACACGAGGGGGGATGGTGACAGTTACATGTACTGTACGGTGCGACCATCAATGTAATAAATAGGGGGGACACGAGGGGGGGATGGTGACAGTTACATGTACTGTACGGTGCGACCATCAATGTAATAAATAGAGGGGACACGAGGGGGGATGGTGACAGTTACATGTACTGTACGGTGCGACCATCAATGTAATAAATAGAGGGGACACGAGAGGGGATGGTGACAGTTACATGTACTGTACGGTCTGATCATCAATGTAATAAATAGGGGGGACACGAGGGGGGATGGTGACAGTTACATGTACTGTACGGTCCGAACATCAATGTAATAAATAGAGGGGGACACGAGGGGGGATGGTGACAGTTACATGTACTGTACGGTCCGACCATCAATGTAATAAATAGAGGGGGACACGAGGGGGGATGGTGACAGTTACATGTACTGTACGATCTGAACATCAATGTAATAAATAGAGGGGACACGAGGGGGGATGGTGACAGTTACATGTACTGTACGGTCTGATCATCAATGTAATAAATAGGGGGGACACGAGGGGGGATGGTGACAGTTACATGTACTGTACAGTCCGACCATCTATGTAATAAATAGAGGGGACACGAGGGGGCTGGTGACAGTTACATGTACTGTACGGTCCGACCATCTATGTAATAAATAGGGGGGACACGAGGGGGGATGGTGACAGTTACATGTACTGTACGGTCCGACCATCTATGTAATAAATAGAGGGGACACGAGGGGGGATGGTGACAGTTACATGTACTGTATGGTCCGACCATCAATGTAATAAATAGAGGGGACACGAGGGGGGATGGTGACAGTTACATGTACTGTACGGTCTGATCATCAATGTAATAAATAGAGGGGACACGAGGGGGGGATGGTGACAGTTACATATACTGTGCGATCCGACCATCAATGTAATAAATAGGGGGGACACGAGGGGGGATGGTGACAGTTACATGTACCGTACGATCCGACCATCAATGTAATAAATAGGGGGGACACAAGGGGGGATGGTGACAGTTACATGTACTGTACGATCCGAACATCAATGTAATAAATAGGGGGACACGAGGGGGGGATGGTGACAGTTACATATACTGTGCGATCCGACCATCAATGTAATAAATAGAGGGGACACGAGGGGGGGATGGTGACAGTTACATGTACTGTACGGTGCGACCATCAATGTAATAAATAGAGGGGACACGAGGGGGGATGGTGACAGTTACATGTACTGTACGGTGCGACCATCAATGTAATAAATAGAGGGGACACGAGGGGGGATGGTGACAGTTACATGTACTGTACGGTCTGATCATCAATGTAATAAATAGGGGGGACACGAGGGGGGATGGTGACAGTTACATGTACTGTACGGTCCGAACATCAATGTAATAAATAGAGGGGGACACGAGGGGGGATGGTGACAGTTACATGTACTGTACGGTCCGACCATCAATGTAATAAATAGAGGGGGACACGAGGGGGTTGGTGACAGTTACATGTACTGTACGATCTGAACATCAATGTAATAAATAGAGGGGACACGAGGGGGGATGGTGACAGTTACATGTACTGTACGGTCTGATCATCAATGTAATAAATAGGGGGGACACGAGGGGGGATGGTGACAGTTACATGTACTGTACAGTCCGACCATCTATGTAATAAATAGAGGGGACACGAGGGGGCTGGTGACAGTTACATGTACTGTACGGTCCGACCATCTATGTAATAAATAGGGGGGACACGAGGGGGGATGGTGACAGTTACATGTACTGTACGGTCCGACCATCTATGTAATAAATAGAGGGGACACGAGGGGGGATGGTGACAGTTACATGTACTGTATGGTCCGACCATCAATGTAATAAATAGAGGGGACACGAGGGGGATGGTGACAGTTACATGTACTGTACGGTCTGATCATCAATGTAATAAATAGTGGGGACACGAGGGGGGGATGGTGACAGTTACATATACTGTGCGATCCGACCATCAATGTAATAAATAGGGGGGACACGAGGGGGGATGGTGACAGTTACATGTACCGTACGATCCGACCATCAATGTAATAAATAGGGGGGACACAAGGGGGGATGGTGACAGTTACATGTACTGTACGATCCGAACATCAATGTAATAAATAGGGGGACACGAGGGGGGGATGGTGACAGTTACATATACTGTGCGATCCGACCATCAATGTAATAAATAGAGGGGACACGAGGGCGGGATGGTGACAGTTACATGTACTGTACGGTGCGACCATCAATGTAATAAATAGAGGGGACACTGTCATGATGTGCACTTTTGCCCTGTCCTGTATTTGAATAATATGCCATTTGATGTATGTAACTGTTCTCTGGTTTCTATTAGCTGTAATTTATGTATTTTCTTGTGCTGGGAGTTCACCTGTAACAATATGTCTCCTTCCCCCAATACTTGAAGCCTTAAGGCCCCTTCACATTAAGCGACGCTGCAGCGATACCGACAACGATCCGGATCGCTGCAGCGTCGCTGTTTGGTCGCTGGAGAGCTGTCACACAGACAGCTCTCCAGCGACCAACGATGCCGGTAACCAGGGTAAACATCGGGTAACTAAGCGCAGGGCCGCGCTTAGTAACCCGATGTTTACCCTGGATACCATGCTAAAAGTTAAAAAAAACAAACACTACATACTTACCTACCGCTGTCTGTCCTCCAGCGCTGCGCTCTGCTTCTCTGCTCTCCTCTTGTACTGTCTGTGAGCCGGAAAGCAGAGCGGTGACGTCACCGCTCTGCTTTCCGGCTCACAGCCAGTACAGGAGGAGTGCAGAGCACAGCGCTGGAGGACAGACAGCGGTAGGTAAGTATGTAGTGTTTGTTTTTTTTAACTTTTAGCATGGTATCCAGGGTAAACATCGGGTTACTAAGCGCGGCCCTGCGCTTAGTTACCCGATGTTTACCCTGGTTACCAGTGAAGACATCGCTGGATCGGTGTCACACACGCCGATCCAGCGATGTCTCCAGGGAGTCCAGCGACGAAATAAAGTTCTGGACTTTATTCAGCGACCAACGATCTCCCAGCAGGGGCCTGATCGTTGGTCGCTGTCACACAGAACGATTTCATTAACGATATCGTTGCTACGTCACAAATAGCAACGATATCGTTAACGATATCGTTATGTGTGAAGGTACCTTTAAGCTATAATGTAATTAAGCTTTGTCAACACCACTACTGCAGAATAGCCATTTTTCCTCACAGCAGGTGGCTAATCATATGTACATACTAGGTAGACTAAGGGTACCGTCACACTATACGATTTACCTACGATCACGACCAGCGATATGACCTGGCCGTGATCGTAGGTAAATCGTAGTGTGGTCGCTGGGGAGCTGTCACACAGACAGCTCTCCAGCGACCAACGATGCCGAGGTCTCTGGGTAACCAGGGTAAACATCGGGTAACTAAGCGCAGGACCGCGCTTAGTTACCCGATGTTTACCCTGGTTACAAGTGTTAAACTAAAAAAAAACAAACAGCACATACTTACATTCTGGTGTCCGTCAGGTCCCTTGCAGTCTGGTTCCCGCACTCAGTGACTGCCGGCCGTAAAGTGAAAGTGAAAGCACAGCCGCTGTGCTCTGCTTTCACTTTACGGCCGGCAGTCACAGTTACCCGATGTTTACCCTGGTTACAAGCGAACGCATCGCTGGATCGCATCGCTAGATCGCTAGATCGGTGTCACACACACCGATCTAGCGATGACAGCGGGAGATCCAGCGATGAAAGAAAGTTCCATACGATCTGCTACGACGTACGATTCTCAGCAGGATCCCTGATCGCTGCTGCGTGTCAGACACAGCGATATCGTAACAATATCGCTGGAACGTCACGAATCGTACCGTCGTAGCGATCAAAATGTTATAGTGTGACGGTACCCTACGTGGAGCCCACCAGTCTAGAATCTTCTGGTGGACCCAACCATTGAATAGAAGGTGTGACCCCTACCCCCCTTCATGGGCGGATCCCAGGAGCTCAGACAATCCATTCTTATTTTGAGATCAGATGTGAGTTGATCTGTGAAGGAGAAGGAGTGGGGATTCTTAGCTGAGGCAAGACCCCTCGTCCATCTGTGACTGCGGAAGCGAACGGGGCGAGACTTGAGCTGAGGACATATCTCGTTGTTCGTGAGATTGTTTTGGGATCCATTAGACTAATTGTGGACTCTGTAGATCTACCTGCATGTGTTGTTCCAGCGTTCTTGATAATAAATCTGTGGAATCATCCCTTGGCCTGTTGTCCCTTCCTGCTCTGCCGTACACCCCGTCACAAACTGGTGGCAGCAGTGGGATCAGAGCAGAAGGAATGGAGGACAAAGGCCCAACATCGGGAACCAAAACCGCAGAGTACAAGAACTGGACTTTGGGGAGCCTACAATCAAAGGCCCGTGAAGTAGGAGTCCGTTTTAAAGGACTCTCCAAGGAGCAGTTAATTGAGGCTTTGGAAGGAGTTCACCTGCAAGATGACGCTGAGGAAGGATCCTCACAGCAAATAGAGGAAAGACTGCAGCCGGAGGTAAATACCCAAAAAAGTCAGTGGGTTGTGTGGTACGAGGAGGAGTTGGCATTGCTGGGAGAAGAGGCCACCATAGACTATAAGAAAGAGGCCATTCACCGAGCTCAGGAGAGGGAGGCCATTCACAGAGCCGAGGAGAGGGAGAGGGAGGCCATTCACAGAGCCGAGGAGAGGGAGAGGGAGGCCATTCACAGAGCCGAGGACAGAGCTCAGGAGATGGCATTGCTGGAGAGGCAGATCGCTTTGGAAGCAGCTAGAAGCTCCAGACAGACTCTAACCCCAGCACCCACCATGAGGGAACTCCCCAGAGTGTCCCGCAAAGACTTCAAGCCCTTTAATGAGGCTGAAGGTGACATTGAGGGCTTCTTCCAGGACTTTAAGCATCAGTGTCGATTAATGGAAGTCCCGGAAAGGGAGCGAGTCCGACATCTGGTGGGGCTCTTAGAGGGTGGAGCTGCCGCAGCCTATAGAGCTATGGACCCTCGGGGGAACTGTGAGTATGCGGAGATTAAACGGACTATTCTAGAACATTATGCTGTTACCCCAGACACTTACAGGACTCAGTTCCGTACTTTAGCCTGTGATGAGGAAGTGTCTTTCAAGATGTATGCCCACAGACTCAAACAAATATGTCATCGCTGGCTGGAGGCAGAGGAGGCCTTAACCTGGGAGACCTTCCTCCAGGTTATCCTAAAAGAGCAGCTTTACTTCAAGTGCCCTGCTGAGATTCGGGAATGGGTGCGTGAAAGGAGACCAGCCACTGTGGAGGAAGTTGCAGCTCTAGCTGATGAGGCTCTCACCATCAAGCCTCAGTGGAGGATTCTATTGCAGGATGGAGAGAGGCCTACCAGCTCCACAACACCGGTGGCCCCCTGTTCTTCTGTCTCCATTGTTCCCCGTTCCTCTAAGCCACCACCTCATGCTGATACCCGTGTAAATGTGCCTCCAGTTGCTTCTACTGCGTTTTCTGGAATACGATGAGGAGAGGAAGTAGCAGAGCGCAGGTGTTATGGTTGTGGGCATCTGGGGCATCTGCAGGCCTCATGCCCAGCCAGCCCATGGAGGAGTCGTCCTCAAACCCCTACAGCACCTTCAGGTGGGGGTCAGCCTCCAGGTTCCCTTACCCCTCGCCCAAGAGGACGCCTTGGATGGAGTGAGACCCAGCACAGATGCTATCGATGTGGACAGCCGGGACATCTGCAAGCCTCCTGCCCAGCTGTTCAAATGAGGATTGATCCTGTACCCAGTCGTATTATTAATTATGTACAGCCAAGTGCCATGGAGGACAACGTGTCACCACTACGTGAGGACTGGCCTTGTGCCTCACCCACCCATGTTGCACCACTAGGAGTTTATGGTGTGCGACCTGCAGCTATGACGACTTCTGCTCATCGAGGTAAGCACTTGCAGGAGGTCGTGCTGGATGGACAGAGACTTATTGGATTTTGTGACTCAGGGGCTTTCCTCACACTGGCTGATCCCCGAGTGGTTCGGCCTGAGGCAATCCATCGAGGACCTGGGATTGTGATTGAACTGGCTGGTGGACAATGGAGGACTATTCCCCCAGCCACTGTGGATCTGAACTTTGGTTTTGGGGTCAGGCGATGTGTGGTTGGGGTGATGGGTGGTCTGCCTGCAGATGTTCTCCTGGGCAAGGATGTGGGAGAGCTACGATGCCAATTCGTGGCTGCATGAAGCCACATGTAAGTTACGCTCTGCCTGTGTGTACTTAACCAGCGACCTGTAGAGGTCCCTGGTACGTACACAAATTGGGAGGGGAAGGGATTGTCATGATATGTACTTTTGCCCTGTCCTGTATTTGAATAATATGCCATTTGATGTATGTAACTGTTCTCTGGTTTCTATTAGCTGTAATTTATGTATTCTCTTGTGCTGGGAGTTCACCTGTAACAATATGTCTCCTTCCCCCAATACTTGCAGCCCTAAGCTATAATGTAATTAAGCTTTGTCAACATCACTAGTGGAGGAATAGCCATTCTTCCTCACAGCAGGTGGCTAGTCAAATGTACATACTACATAGACTACGTGGAGCCCACCAGTCTAGAATCTTCTGGTGGACCCAACCATTGAATAGAAGGTGTGACCCCTACCCCCCTTCATGGGCGGATCCCAGGAGCGCAGACAATCCATTCTTATTTTGAGATCAGATGTGAGTTGATCCTTGAAGGAGAAGGAGTGAGGATTCTTAGCTGAGGCAAGACCCCATGTCCAGCTGTGACTGCGGAAGCGAACGGGGCGAGACTTGAGCTGAAGACATATCTCGTTGTTCGTGAGATTGTTTTGGGATCCATTGGACTAATTGTGGACTATTGCTTTGTTACCTGGCACAAGGATTATCGGGAGGTGCCCCCGAACCTGTTCCGTTGGACTAATTGTGGACTCTGTAGATCTACCTGCATGTGTTGTTCCAGCGTTCTTGATAATAAATCTGTGGAATCATCCCTTGGCCTGTTGTCCCTTCCTGCTCTGCCGTACACCCCGTCACATACGAGGGGGGATGGTGACAGTTACATGTACTGTACGGTCCGACCATCAATGTAATAAATAGAGGGGACACGAGGGGGGATGGTGACAGTTACATGTACTGTACGGTCGGACCATCAATGTAATAAATAGGGGGGACACAAGGGAGGGATGGTGACAGTTACATGTACTGTACGGTGCGACCATCAATGTAATAAATAGGGGGGACACGAGAGGGGGATGGTGACAGTTACTTGTACTGTACAGTCCGACCATCTATGTAATAAATAGAGGGGACACGAGGGGGGATGGTGACAGTTACATGTACTGTACGGTCTGACCATCTATGTAATTGTCACGATTCACACCGTGACCGTCACCCCTACGTCACTGGTCGGGGTGACCTTAGGCCAACAGATGCTATTACATGTGCAGGGGGCTTATCTTAGTTATCCCTCCACTCCACAATGTGATGAAACAACACACACAGGCTATTGACCTCTTAGTTTACAGCAGGGTCTTATTTTTGGTATCCCACTGCCTTTCAATATACTGTACCACTAACTGCAGGGATTTATGTATATCCCGCTTACAGTTCCACTCAACACTTGCAGCTCTCCCTACCCCCTTACTCTCAGGTCAGATTAGGTACTGCACCCTGGGTAATTAGTCGCCAGACAGGCTGCCTGCTATGCACTGGCTATTGGGCACGCTGCAGCGGCGCGATAAACTACTCCCACTCAGGCAGGAACAATAATTATCAATGCCGCAGTCGCTACAACATCACCACAAAAGCCTGTACACGGTATCGCTGCCACCAGCTTCAATTAAACGGGTCCGAAGCTAACCCAACACAGTAGCGTAATTCCCTTCAGAAGACTTAGGGTACATTTTTAGAGCATGGAGAAAGAACTGGCATGAAATAATATACCCCACAAAATTTAGGCAGTGCTTTATCAAAATATTTTACAAAGGTGTTACAAATGAGACAATTGCAAATATGTACAAGGTAATTATAACATAAAGGGGATTAAAGGAGAAAAGATAACACTCACATGTTCTCAGTTCATTGCATTGCAGGCAACCCGGCTAGTGGAATTTCCATACATCCCAGTTCATTGGACGTGCTCAGGGCTCTCCAGGAAAAAAAGACAAGAAGAAGAACTGACTGCTGAGAGCCTGCCAGACACTTAAAACCTTAAGGCTATGACATCACAGAAAGGCTGGCTTATCCAGACCCTCCTCTCTCTACCTTCTGAGTACTTCAGCCTTAAATTTGTCTACTTTCTATAACTTCGCTACAAAACATGTCATAGTCATAACAAATCCAGCACTCATCTCGGATTAATGTGGGCATTCTAATGAGATCAAATATGTCCTATCTGTGATACATATTTACATAGAAATCCCTACTTCTTTACCAGATGGCGTTAGAAGCTCAGGTTTACCGTGGTGGATAGATCCACCGAGGGAGATTAAGAATATATATTTTCATGTTCTTAACTTAAATGGTTTGCTGTTATGTCTGCTAATGAAAGGTGTAATGAAGGCAATCCAGAGACACAGTGTGCCTAGCGATCAGAGCGCACACAGTGATCTGACAAATACCCAAAAACAAAAGAACGAGCTCTGAGACGTGGAAACTCTGTAGACTGCACACCTGATCCTATCCTAAACACAACTAAAAGTGGCTGTGGATTGCGCCTAACCACTACCTATGCAACTCGGCACAGCCTAAGAAACTAGCTAGCCTGAAGATAGAAAAATAGGCACTGACTTGCCCCCAGAGAAATACCCCAAAGGAAAAGGCAGCCCCCCACATATAATGACTGTGAGTAAGATGAAAAGACAAAACGTAGGGATGAAATAGATTCAGCAAAGTGGGGCCCGATATTCTTAGACAGAGCGAGGACAGTAAAGCGAACTTTGCAGTCTACAAAAAACCCTAAAGCTAAACCCACGCAAAGGGGGCAAAAAAGACCCACCGTGCCGGACTAACGGCACGGCGGTACACCCTTTGCGTCTCAGAGCTTCCAGCAAAACAAAAGACAAGCTGGACAGAAAAAAGGCAACAAAATAGCAAAAAAGCACTTAGCTATACAGAGCAGCAGGTCACAGGAACAATCAGGAGAAGCTCAGATCCAACACTGGAACATTGACTAGGAGCAAGGATAGCAGCATCAGGTGGAGTTAAGTAACGAAGCAGCTAATGAGCTCACCAGAACACCTGAGGAAGGAAGCTCAGAAGCTGCAGTACCACTTGTGACCACAGGAGTGAATTCAGCCACAGAATTCACAACAGTACCCCCCTTGAGGAGGGGTCACCGAACCCTCACCAGAGCCCCCAGGCCTACCAGGATGAGCCGCATGAAAGGCACGAACAAGATCGGGAGCATGAACATCAGAGGCAAAAACCCAGGAATTATCTTCCTGAGCATAACCCTTCCATTTAACCAGATACTGGAGTTTCCGTCTAGAAACACGAGAATCCAAAATCTTCTCCACAATATACTCCAATTCCCCCTCCACCAAAACCGGGGCAGGAGGCTCAACAGATGGAACCATAGGTGCCACGTATCTCCGCAACAATGACCTATGGAATACATTATGTATGGAAAAGGAGTCTGGGAGGGTCAGACGAAAAGACACAGGATTGAGAACCTCAGAAATCCTATACGGACCAATAAAACGAGGTTTAAATTTAGGAGAGGAAACCTTCATAGGAATATGACGAGAAGATAACCAAACCAGATCCCCAACACGAAGTCGGGGACCCACACGGCGTCTGCGATTAGCGAAAAGTTGAGCCTTCTCCTGGGACAAGGTCAAATTGTCCACTACCTGAGTCCAGATCTGCTGCAACCTGTCCACCACAGAATCCACACCAGGACAGTCCGAAGACTCAACCTGTCCTGAAGAGAAACGAGGATGGAACCCAGAATTGCAGAAAAATGGAGAAACCAAGGTAGCCGAGCTGGCCCGATTATTAAGGGCGAACTCAGCCAACGGCAAAAAGGACACCCAATCATCCTGGTCTGCAGAAACAAAACATCTCAGATATGTTTCCAAGGTCTGATTGGTTCGTTCGGTCTGGCCATTAGTCTGAGGATGGAAAGCCGAGGAAAAGGATAGGTCAATTCCCATCCTACCACAAAAGGCTCGCCAGAACCTTGAAACAAACTGGGAACCTCTGTCAGAAACAATATTCTCAGGAATGCCATGCAACCGAACCACATGCTGAAAGAACAAAGGTACCAAATCAGAGGAGGAAGGCAATTTTAGCCAAGGGCACCAGATGGACCATTTTATAAAAGCGATCACAGACCACCCAAATGACTGACATCTTTTGAGAAACGGGAAGGTCAGAAATGAAATCCATCGAAATATGTGTCCAAGGCCTCTTTGGGACCGGCAAGGGCAAAAGCAACCCACTGGCACGAGAACAGGAGGGCTTAGCCCTAGCACAAATCCCACAGGACTGCACAAAAGTACGTACATCCCGTGACAGAGATGGCCACCAGAAGGATCTAGCCACTAACTCTCTGGTACCAAAGATTCCAGGATGACCAGCCAACACCGAACAATGAAGTTCAGAGATAAGTTTATTAGTCCACCTATCAGGGACGAACAGTTTCTCCGCTGGACAACGATCAGGTTTATTCGCCTGAAATTTTTGCAGCACCCGCCGCAAATCAGGGGAGATGGCAGACACAATGACTCCTTCCTTGAGGATACCCGCTGGCTCAGATAAACCCGGAGAGTCGGGCACAAAACTCCTAGACAGAGCATCCGCCTTCACATTTTTAGAGCCCGGAAGGTACGAAATCACAAAGTCGAAGCGGGCAAAAAATAACGACCAACGGGCCTGTCTAGGATTCAAGCGCTTGGCAGACTCGAGATAAGTCAAGTTCTTATGATCAGTCAATACCACCACGCGATGCTTAGCTCCTTCAAGCCAATGACGCCACTCCTCGAATGCCCACTTCATGGCCAGCAACTCTCGGTTGCCCACATCATAATTACGCTCAGCGGGCGAAAACTTCCTGGAAAAGAAAGCACATGGTTTCATCACTGAGCAATCAGAACCTCTCTGTGACAAAACCGCCCCTGCTCCAATCTCAGAAGCATCAACCTCGACCTGGAACGGAAGAGAAACATCTGGCTGACACAACACAGGGGCAGAACAAAAACGACGCTTCAACTCCTGAAAAGCTTCCACAGCAGCAGAAGACCAATTGACCAAATTAGCACCCTTCTTGGTCAAATCGGTCAATGGTTTGGCAATGCTAGAAAAATTACAGATGAAGCGACGATAAAAATTAGCAAAGCCCAGAAACTTTTGCAGACTTTTCAGAGATGTCGGCTGAATCCAATCCTGGATGGCTTGGACCTTAACTGGATCCATCTCGATAGTAGAAGGGGAAAAGATGAATCCCAAAAATGAAACTTTCTGCACACCGAAGAGACACTTTGATCCCTTCACAAACAAAGAGTTAGCACGCAGGACCTGAAAAACCATTCTGACCTGCTTCACATGAGACTCCCAATCATCTGAGAAGATCAAAATGTCATCCAAGTAAACAATCAGGAATTTATCCAGGTACTCACGGAAGATGTCATGCATAAAAGACTGAAACACAGATGGAGCATTGGCAAGTCCGAACGGCATCACTAGATACTCAAAATGACGCTCGGGCATATTGAATGCAGTTTTCCATTCATCTCCTTGCCTGATTCTCACCAGATTATACGCACCACGAAGATCTATCTTAGTGAACCAACTAGCCCCCTTAATCCGAGCAAACAAGTCAGATAACAATGGCAAGGGATACTGAAATTTAACAGTGATCTTATTAAGAAGGCGGTAATCAATACACGGTCTCAGCGAACCATCCTTCTTAGCTACAAAGAAGAACCCTGCTCCCAGTGGTGATGACGATGGGCGAATATGTCCCTTCTCTAGGGATTCTTTCACATAACTGCGCATAGCGGCGTGTTCGGGCACGGATAAATTAAATAATCGACCTTTAGGGAATTTACTACCAGGAATCAAATTGATAGCACAATCACAATCCCTATGCGGAGGTAGAGCATCGGACTTGGGCTCTTCAAATACATCCTGATAATCAGACAAGAACTCTGGGACCTCAGAAGGAGTGGATGACGAAATAGACAAAAATGGAACATCACCATGTACCCCCTGACAACCCCAGCTGGATACCGACATGGAATTCCAATCCAATACTGGATTATGGGTTTGTAGCCATGGCAACCCCAACACGACCACATCATGCAGATTATGCAACACCAGAAAGCGAATAACTTCCTGATGTGCAGGAGCCATGCACATGGTCAGCTGGGCCCAGTACTGAGGTTTATTCTTGGCCAAAGGTGTAGCATCAATTCCTCTCAATGGAATAGGACACCGCAAAGGCTCCAAGAAAAACCCACAACGTTTAGCATAATCCAAATCCATCAGATTCAGGGCAGCGCCCGAATCCACAAACGCCATGACAGAAAACGACGACAAAGAGCATATCAAGGTAATGGACAGAAGGAATTTGGACTGTACCGTACCAATGACGGCAGACCTAGCGGACCGCTTAGTGCGCTTAGGACAATCAGAAATAGCATGAGTGGAATCACCACAGTAGAAACACAGACCATTCAGACGTCTGTATTCCTGCCGTTCAACTCTAGTCATAGTCCTATCGCACTGCATAGGCTCAGGTTTAACCTCAGGCAGTACCGCCAAATGGTGCACAGATTTACGCTCGCGCAAGCGTCGACCGATCTGAATGGCCAAAGACAAAGACTCATTCAAACCAGCAGGCATAGGAAATCCCACCATGACATCCTTAAGAGCCTCAGAGAGACCCTTTCTGAACAAAGCTGCCAGCGCAGATTCATTCCACTGAGTGAGTACTGACCATTTCCTAAATTTCTGACAATATACTTCTATATCATCCTGACCCTGGCACAAAGCCAGCAAATTTTTCTCAGCCTGATCCACTGAATTAGGCTCATCGTACAGTAATCCGAGTGCCAGGAAAAACGCATCGACACTACTCAATGCAGGGTCTCCTGGCGCAAGAGAAAATGCCCAGTCTTGAGGGTCGCCGCGCAAAAAAGAAATAATAATCAAAACCTGTTGAATAGGATTACCAGAAGAATGAGGTTTCAAGGCCAGAAATAGCTTACAATTATTTTTGAAACTTGGAAACTTAGTTCTATCTCCAAAAAACAAATCAGGAATAGGAATTCTAGGTTCTAACATAGATTTCTGATCAATAGTATCTTGAATCTTTTGTACATTTATAACGAGATTATCCATTGAAGAGCACAGACCCTGAAACTCCATGTCCACACCTGTGTCCAGAAACACCCAAATGTCTAGGGGAAAAAAAAAAAAAAAAAAGTGAACACAGAGCAGAGAAAAAAAAAAAAAAATGATGTCAGAACTTTTTCTTTCCCTCTATTGAGAATCATTAGTTTGGCTCCTAGTACTGTTATGTTTGCTAATGACAGGTGTTATGAAGGCAATCCAGAAACACAGTGTGCTTAGCGATCAGAGCGCACACAGTGATCTGACAAATACCCAAAAACAAAAGAACGAGCTCTGAGACGTGGAAACTCTGTAGACTGCACACCTGATCCTATCCTAAACACAACTAAAAGTGGCTGTGGATTGCGCCTAACCACTACCTATGCAACTCGGCACAGCCTAAGAAACTAGCTAGCCTGAAGATAGAAAAATAGGCCTGACTTGCCCCCAGAGAAATACCCCAAAGGAAAAGGCAGCCCCCCACATATAATGACTGTGAGTAAGATGAAAAGACAAAACGTAGGGATGAAATAGATTCAGCAAAGTGGGGCCCGATATTCTTAGACAGAGCGAGGACAGTAAAGCGAACTTTGCAGTCTACAAAAAACCCTAAAGCTAAACCCACGCAAAGGGGGCAAAAAAGACCCACCGTGCCGGACTAACGGCACGGCGGTACACCCTTTGCGTCTCAGAGCTTCCAGCAAAACAAAAGACAAGCTGGACAGAAAAAAGGCAACAAAATAGCAAAAAAGCACTTAGCTATACAGAGCAGCAGGTCACAGGAACAATCAGGAGAAGCTCAGATCCAACACTGGAACATTGACTAGGAGCAAGGATAGCAGCATCAGGCGGAGTTAAGTAACGAAGCAGCTAATGAGCTCACCAGAACACCTGAGGGAGGAAGCTCAGAAGCTGCAGTACCACTTGTGACCACAGGAGTGAATTCAGCCACAGAATTCACAACAGTTTGCGTAATATATTACAAAAACAGAACAAAGAACTTCCATGGAATCTAGAGACTTATAATCCAGTTCTAGCCGGTCACTTTCCACTGTAGGGGTGCCGGTTGTAAATACCTTTGCTCTCCGAGCTAGAGGTAATAAACTCTTCTTCCCCCATACCTTGGAAAGGAAGCTCTTGGCTGAGTGAAAGGGAAGGGGGGCTTTTTAGCCCACAGCCTGCTAGAAGGGAGACACTACTTATATGATATTTCATACCATATCGTGACAGTAATAAATAGAGGGGACACGAGGGGGGATGGTGACAGTTACATGTACTGTACGGTCCAACCATCTATGTAATAAATAGGGGGGACACGAGGGGGGGATGGTGACAGTTACATGTACTGTACGGTGCGACCATCAATTTAATAAATAAGGGGGACACAAGGGGGGATGGTGACAGTTACATGTACTGTACGGTCCAACTATCTATGTAATAAATAGGGGGACACGAGGGGGGATGGTGACAGTTACATGTACTGTACGGTGCGACCATCAATGTAATAAATAGGGGGATACGAGGTGGGATGGTGACAGTTACATGTTCTGTACGGTCCGACCATCAATGTAATAAATAGGGGGGACATGAGGGAGGATGGTGACAGTTACATGTACTCAGGGGCGGATTATAATAGGGTCAATCTGGGTGGTAGTGCAGCGCCCCAGAGACCTGGTCGTTGCAGTAATGTCGCTCTGCCACTAAAGGGAGTGATGGTACGTCTGATGGCACTAAAGGAGTTCACCGGACCAGGTATCACAGTCACACACTACACTTCACACGCCGGCCACTAGGGGGAGCAAAAGGCTCTATTTATTAGGTTACTCCTCACACTTTGGTACAACTGGGGGTTGGATAGGAAGTTTATCCAGGCAACATCCCGTGGCAGTGGGTGTTGCGGGGAAGATTCAGAGGGGTCCCTGTCAGGCGTGGGAACCTGGCAGTGACTTAGCGACAAGGACAGATCATTACAGAGCCGCGCCTGCACTACCTTGCGGCGGTATCTAAGGAAAGGACACGAGGCGAAGTATATTGTGGAGAAGTGAGAAACGAGATCAAAGCACAAAGGAGAACCAGTAGGAGTCATGCCCCGAGATCGGCAACATCCTGCTGAGGCGCGTAGCCGGTGGCCAGATCGCCGAGGAAGTAACTGACTCCAAGCATTACTTCAAACAGCAGCAGGACAGTTGAGTACAGGTTGGCTGTCTAACATAATCACCTAAGACATAGGGGGCAAGCGTGGAGAGGGGCGTCTCTAGAGTCCCAGAATAGCTCCAAGCCTTCCCGTCAAACGGGTGCGTCCTAGCCATAACAATCTGGGGGATGAAGCAGAATATCAGAATAGAAACGACAGTTGTGAGGACTATACTGAATGCTCAGCAGGGAAGTACTACAACACACAGGCGCTAGTTGGTAGGCACTGATTTCCACCTGCAAAGGGAACTCTGGATGTGCCTTCGGACCGGCCGGTCTCAGACAGCCCTGTTAGCAGTGCTCTGGATTGCGGATCCTGAAGTCACCAGTAAAGAGGTAAAGAGACTTCAACCCTGTGTCCTCGTTATTAACTGCGCCTCACACCATCGCCATCTACACTACTGGGAAGCCCTGGGGATACACTTCACCTGTGGGAAGGTATACCATCTAGCTGCCATTCCATCACCCCAGCGGACCCCGAAGCAGCGTCGGTCGCCTTGACCGAACACCACAGGTGGCGTCACGAACCCTTGACAAACTACCATCATCCCTTTCATTGGACGCCCCTTTGCAGGGTCACGGACCGGGTCCCGCCACCGTGATAACCTCAGAACTGAGACAGAGAGGACCGGTACCGAGTAACCTGTGGCCCTGTGTCTGGGGGCGCTCCAGTAGCCCAGGGCCCAGTGGTGTGGGGGGGCCCTGGGCTACCGCTCAGATTGCCCGCCACCATCGGGGCATTACTGCCCTGACTTGCATATGGGCCCGGTGGGCAGAGGGGGCCCGCATCGGGCCCCATCTCGTCTGCTCACCGGGCCCCTACCGGCACTGTGGTAGTTTCACCTATTGACGTGCGGGCGCGGGTGCGGTTTTTTTTTTCTTTTCTTTGCTAACGGCAATCCGGGGGGCCCAAGCGGGCCAGAATGCTGGACACTGTCTGTGGGCAATATGCTGGACACACTGGGGCAGATTGCTGGTGGACACACTGGAGCAGATGATTGCTGGACACACTTGGGGCAATGCTGGAGACAATGGGGCAGATTGGTGGACACATTGTCTGGGGCAATGTTGGACACACTGGGGCAGATTGCTGGACACACTGGGGCAGAATGCTGGACACACTGGGAGCAATGCTGGACACACTGGGGGCAATGCTGGACACACTGGGGCAAATTGCTGGACACACTGTCTGGGGGCAATGCTAGACACACTGGGGCAGATTGCTGAACACACTGGGGGCAATATGCTGGAGTCAGACACTGGGGCAGATTGCTGCACACACTGTCTGGGGGCAATGCTGGACACACTGGGGCAGATTGCTGGACATACTGGGGAAGATTGCTGGACACACTGGGGGGTAATATGCTGGACAAACTAGGGCAGATTGCTGGACACACTGGGGCAATGCTGGACACACTGGGGCAGATTGCTGGACACTGGGGCAATATGCTGAACACACTGGGGCAGATTGCTGGACACACTGGGGGCAGGACTGGAGGCATGGGCAGAATGTAGATACGGGGCATGATTGGAGACACGGGGCAGAATGAAAGACATGGGGCAGGATTGGAGACAGATCATGCAGGATCATGGGGCAGGATGGATACGATGGAGACAGATGGGGCAGGATGGGGAGATCATATGGGGGCAGAATGGATACTCATGAGGGCAGGATGCGAGAACATATGGCTGGAGCCAGGAATGAGATAAACGGGGCCAGGATGGGGGATATTATTATTAGCATACAATTAAGGGATATTATTCCTGCAGTGATGTATTTATTTTATTTTTTGAGGACACTTTTTTTAACCCCTTCAAGACCCAGCCTATTTTGACCTTAAAGACCTTGCAGTTTTTTTGCAATTCTGACCAGTGTCCCTTTATGAGGTAATAACTCAGGAACGCTTCAACGGATCCTAGCGGTTCTGAGATTGTTTTTTCGTGACATATTGGGCTTCATGTTAGTGGTAAATTTAGGTCAATAAATTCTGCATTTATTTGTGATAAACACGGAAATTTGGCGAAAATTTTGAAAATTTCGCAATTTTCACATTTTGAATTTTTATTCTGTTAAACCAGAGAGATATGTGACACAAAATAGTTAATAAATAACATTTCCCACATGTTTACTTTACATCAGCACAATTTTGGAAACAAAATTTTTTTTTGTTAGGAAGTTATAAGGGTTAAAATTCGACCAGCAATTTGTCATTTTTACAACGAAATTTACAAAACCATTTTTTTTAGGGACCACCTCACATTTGAAGTCAGTTTGAGGGGTCTATATGGCTGAAAATACCCAAAAGTGACACCATTCTAAAAACTGCACCCCTCAAGGTACTCAAAACCACATTCAAGAAGTTTATTAACCCTTCAGGTGCTTCACAGCAGCAGAAGCAACATGGAAGGAAAAAATGAACATTTAACTTTTTAGTCACAAAAATTATCTTTTAGCAACAATTTTTTTATTTTCCCAATGGTAAAAGGAGAAACTGAACCACGAAAGTTGTTGTCCAATTTGTCCTGAGTACGCTGATACCTCATATGTGGGGGTAAACCACTGTTTTGGCGCACGGCAGGGCTTGGAAGGGAAGGAGCGCCATTTGACTTTTTGAATCAAAAATTGGCTCCACTCTTTAGCGGACACCATGTCACGTTTGGAGAGCACCCGTGTGCCTAAAAATTGGAGCTCCCCCACAAGTGACCCCATTTTGGAAACTAGACGCCCCAAGGAACTTATCTAGATGCATAGTGAGCACTTTGAACCCCCAGGTGCTTCACAAATTGATCCGTAAAAATGAAAAAGTACTTTTTTTTCACAAAAAAATTCTTTTAGCCTCAATTTTTTCATTTTCACATGGGCAACAGGATAAAATGGATCATAAAATTTGTTGGGCAATTTCTCCTGAGTACACCAATACCTCACATGTGGAGGTAAACCACTGTTTGGGCACATGGTAAGGCTCGGAAGGGAAGGCGCGCCATTTGACTTTTTGAATGGAAAATTAGCTCCAATTGTTAGCGGACACCATGTCGCGTTTGGAGAGCCCCTGTGTGCCTAAACATTGGAGCTCCCGCACAAGTGACCCCATTTTGGAAACTAGACCCCCCAAGGAACTTATCTAGATGCATATTGAGCACTTTAAACCCCCAGGTGCTTCACAGAAGTTTATAACGCAGAGCCATGAAAATAAAAAATAATTTTTCTTTCCTCAAAAATGATTTTTTAGCCTGGAATTTCCTATTTTGCCAAGGATAATAGGAGAAATTGGACCCCAAATATTGTTGTCCAGTTTGTCCTGAGTACGCTGATACCCCATATGTGGGGGTAAACCACTGTTTGGGCGCACGGCAGGGCTCGGAAGGGATGGCACGCCATTTGGCTTTTTAAATGGAAAATTAGCTCCAATCATTAGCGGACACCATGTCACGTTTGGAGAGCCCCTGTGTGCCTAAACATTGGAGATCCCCCAGAAATGACACCATTTTAGAAACTAGACCCCCAAAGGAACTAATCTAGATGTGTGGTGAGGACTTTGAACCCCCAAGTGCTTCACAGAAGTTTATAACGCAGAGCCATGAAAATAAAAAAAAAAATTATTTTCTCAAAAATGATCTTTTAGCCTGCAATTTTTTATTTTCCCAAGGGTAACAGGAGAAATTTGACCCCAAAAGTTGTTGTCCAGTTTCTCCTGAGTACGCTGATACCCCATATGTGGGGGTAAATCACTGTTTGGGCACATGCCGGGGCTCGGAAGTGAAGTAGTGACGTTTTGAAATGCAGACTTTGATGGAATGCTCTGTGGGCGTCACGTTGCGTTTGCAGAGCCCCTGATGTGGCTTAACAGTAGAAACCCCCCACAAGTGACCCCATTTTGGAAACTAGACCCCCAAAGGAACTTATCTAGATGTGTGGTGAGCACTTTGAACCCCCAAGTGCTTCATAGAAGTTTATAATGCAGAGCCGTGAAAATAATAAATATGTTTTCTTTCCTCAAAAATAATTATTTAGCCCAGAATTTTTTAATTTTCCCAAGGGTAACAGGAGAAATTTGACCCCAATATTTGTTGTCCAGTTTCTCCTGAGTACGGTGATACCCCATATGTGGGGGTAAACTACTGTTTGGGCACATGCCGGGGCTTGGAATTGAAGTAGTGACGTTTTGAAATGCAGACTTTGATGGAATGCTCTGCGGGCGTCACGTTGCGTTTGCAGAGCCCCTGATGTGCCTAAACAGTAGAAACCCCCCACAAGTGACCCCATTTTGGAAACTAGACCCTGAAAGGAACTTATCTAGATGTGTGGTGAGCACTTTGAACCCCCAAGTGCTTCATAGAAGTTTATAATGCAGAGCCGTGAAAATAATAAATACGTTTTCTTTCCTCAAAAATAATTATTTAGCCCAGAATTTTTTATTTTCCCAAGGGTTACAGGAGAAATTGGACCCCAAAAGTTGTTGTCCAGTTTCTCCTGAGTACGCTGATACCCCATATGTGGGGGTAAATCACTGTTTGGGCACATGTCGGGGCTCGGAAGTGAAGTAGTGACGTTTTGAAATGCAGACTTTGATGGAATGCTCTGTGGGCGTCACGTTGCGTTTGCAGAGCCCCTGATGTGGCTTAACAGTAGAAACCCCCCACAAGTGACCCCATTTTGGAAACTAGACCCCCAAAGGAACTTATCTAGATGTGTGGTGAGCACTTTGAACCCCCAAGTGCTTCATAGAAGTTTATAATGCAGAGCCGTGAAAATAATAAATATGTTTTCTTTCCTCAAAAATAATTATTTAGCCCAGAATTTTTTAATTTTCCCAAGGGTAACAGGAGAAATTTGACCCCAATATTTGTTGTCCAGTTTCTCCTGAGTACGGTGATACCCCATATGTGGGGGTAAACTACTGTTTGGGCACATGCCGGGGCTTGGAATTGAAGTAGTGACGTTTTGAAATGCAGACTTTGATGGAATGCTCTGCGGGCGTCACGTTGCGTTTGCAGAGCCCCTGATGTGCCTAAACAGTAGAAACCCCCCACAAGTGACCCCATTTTGGAAACTAGACCCTGAAAGGAACTTATCTAGATGTGTGGTGAGCACTTTGAACCCCCAAGTGCTTCATAGAAGTTTATAATGCAGAGCCGTGAAAATAATAAATACGTTTTCTTTCCTCAAAAATAATTATTTAGCCCAGAATTTTTTATTTTCCCAAGGGTTACAGGAGAAATTGGACCCCAAAAGTTGTTGTCCAGTTTCTCCTGAGTATGCTGATACCCCATATGTGGGGGTAAACCACTGTTTGGGCACACGTCGGGGCTCAGAAGGGAAGTAGTGACTTTTGAAATGCAGACTTTGATGGAATGGTCTGCGGGTGTCACGTTGCGTTTGCAGAGCCCCTGGTGTGCCTAAACAGTAGAAACCCCCCACAAGTGACCCCATTTTAGAAACTAGACCCCCCAAGGAACTTATCTAGATATGTGGTGAGCACTTTGAACCCCCAAGTGCTTCACAGACGTTTACAACGCAGAGCCGTGAAAATAAAAAATCATTTTTCTTTCCTCAAAAATTATGTTTTAGCAAGCATTTTTTTAGATTCACAAGGGTAACAGGAGAAAATGGACCCCAGTAATTGTTGCGCAGTTTGTCCTGAGTATGCTGGTACCCCATATGTGGGGGTAAACCACTGTTTGGGCACACGTCAGGGCTCGGAAGTGAGGGAGCACCATTTGACTTTTTGAATACGAGATTGGCTGGAATCAATGGTGGCGCCATGTTGCGTTTGGAGACCCCTGATGTGCCTAAACAGTGGAAACCCCTCAATTCTAACTCCAACACTAACCCCAACACACCCCTAACCCTAATCCCAACTGTAGCCATAATCCTAATCACAACCCTAACCCCAACACACCCCTAACCACAACACTA